>NC_057751.1:16070527-16104806 GCF_004010195.1 Chiloscyllium plagiosum | reverse complement strand
GTGGAGGGTTGTTTTTCAGACTGGAGGCCTGTGGCCAGTGGAGTGCCACAAGGATCGGTGCTGGGTCCTCTACTTTTTGTTATTTACATAAATAATTTGGATGTGTAGGTTTAGGGTGAGAGGGGAAAGATATAAAAGAGACCTAAGGGGCAACTTTTTCACGCAGAGGGTGGTACGTGTATGGAATGAGCTGCCAGAGGATGTGGTGGAGGCTGGTACAATTGCAACATTTAAGAGGCATTTGTGTGGGTATATGAATAGGAAGGGTTTGGAGGGATATGGGCCGGGTGCTGGCAGGTGGGACTAGATTGGGTTGGGATATCTGGTCGGCATGGACAGGTTGGACCGAAGGGTCTGTTTCCATGCTGTACATCTCTATGACTCTAAGACCTTCTTGAACCACCACAGTCATAGAATCCCTACAGTGTGGCAAGAGGCCATTCAACCCATCCATTCATCACCTGATCCTCTGAATAGAATCCCACTCTGACTTAAGGCCCCTTACCCTATCCCCGTAACCATGCATTTCCAATGGCCAATCCATCCAGCCTGCACACCCCTGGAAACAATGAGCAATTTTGCATGGTCAACCTGCACATCTTTGGGCTGTGAGAGGAAACTGGAGCACCAGGAGCAAACCAGCGCAGACACAGGGAGAACAGACAAACTCCACACAGCCAGTTGCCTGAGGGTGGAATTGAACCTGGGTCCCTGACACTGTGAGGCAGCAGTGCTAACCTCTGAGCCACCATCCCGTCTGTGTGGTGTCGGGACACCCACGTAGTGCTGTTTAAGGAGGAAGTTCCAGGATTGTGATCCAGCCACACCAGAAACAATGGTGAAATTCTCTCGAAGCCTTCTCCCTGATGTCTCAGTGCGGGCGAAGGATATTGGGTTTCCGAACTCAGACAGCAAGAGCGGCTCAGACCTTTGAATACAGGAGTTGGGGAGTCATGTTGAGGTTGTACAGGACATTGGTAAGGCCACTTCTAGTCACCCAGATTTACCAGGATGTTGCCAGGAATGGAGGGTTTGAGTTACAAGGGGAGGTTGGATAAGCTGGGACTTTTTCACTGGCGTGGAGGATATTCAAAGGTGACCTTTTCGATGTTGATAAAATCATGAGAGATATCAATAGGGTTCGTAGTAGGTAGCTTCTCCTTGGGCTGGGGGATTTCAAGACTAGGGGGCACATTTTTAACTGAGAGGAGAGAGATTTTAAAAAGGCATGGGAGCAGATTTTTTCCATTGATGGTGGTTTGTGTGTGGAACAGACTTACTGAAGAAATTGGGCACAATTACAATATTTAAAAGCCATTTGGATAAGTACACGAATAAGAAATATTTGGAGGGACAGGCAGGCAGGTGGGATTAGTTTAGTTTGGGATTATGGTTGGCATGGACTGGCCGGACTGTAGGGTCTGTTTCCATGTGGTAAGACTTTATGAGACTGAGAGGGATGCAAGAAAGGGTGAGGGGTGGAGGTGGGAGAGTGGTAGGAGATGGCGTTGTAGCGGGGTAGTGCTGGGGAGAAAACCCTTAGAGGTGGGCAGCTTGCAAAATCCTTGCTGGGCTTTGTATTCATGTGAGGCGGGGAAGATTTGCTGACAGCAGTCCAATGGCATGTGAGTGTGCGGGATTGGGGGGAGAGGTATTCATGACCAACAGAGGGGGCTAGTCGCTCGCTATTTATGATGAGCAGGATTCCTCAGCTTCAGAAGAAGGCAGAGGCAGTGCCGAACACAGGGGTAAGAGCTTCTCCAGCCAGCCTCAGAGAGAGAGCAGGATCCTGGCATCGCTGAGCCTGATCTGAGAGGAGAGGGAAAGAGCTCAGTTCGTAAGTTAATTGACTTCTGCATGTGTTCCATCGTACTGAAATATTCCGGGGGAAAGCAAACGGCAGGTTGCATGCACTCTTCCCAATAAAGAGGCAAATATGTATCCGTGTTACAAGAACACATCACCAGGCATGGGTACCACGCAAATGCACCTTCGTCTGTCCGATTTCTGTTTAAGCTGCAGAATAATTTGAAGTCGGTGATTGATTCTGTAAATGAGAAACCCCCAAAATAAAAACCCTGAGTGCTCACATTAACTAATGAACGTTCAGTCACTGAATATCCATATTATTTGAGCCTGCTATTTTGGGACAAGTTTCAAAATTGTGTTTGCAATGAATATTAACGTGTTGGTTAGATGGTTTGACAATGATTCATAAAGGCTTTTCTCATCTGCTCAAATTAAAAGTGATTGCCTGTTGAAATCAGCTTTCTTGGAAGCTGCAAATGTAGGTTGAAATTTAATAAAAGAAAGCAGAGATTATGAATAGTTATGAAAGCAGCAGGGTTTCAATATTGAGTGGGACTGATACATCGATCATCTCACTGAACAGGAGACCTGGATTCAGGTTAACAAAAAAGGGCTTTCGTCACATGAAAATGAATTGCAGATTAGCTCAAAGCTAACGGATTTCGGTGTTAATTCCAGACCCCAGCTCCCCGACCCCACTGTTAATATTTTAAACCTTCAGAAAATGCCCCTTCCTCTAACTTCCAAAGAGCAATCTCTTCCTTTTCTTGTGTTTCTGCAGGAGACTGAATGGAGTTGTAATATTTCATCCAAATTAGAGCCGGGGAGGGAGAGAGATATTGAGAGAAAGAGAGCGAGAGATAGAGAGAGTGAGCTGCAAAGGAGAAGATCTGTCACTACACAGAGGAGAGAAAACAGGAAAAAGTCTTCAGAAACAACTGATTGGTACAGGCGAGAACTGAGATTGTTGAATCCTGCTCTCAGGTCGGGGAAAAAGCAAAGGTGACCAGAAAATATTAAGTCCCAGCTGTCGCAAAGCAAACAGAAATTGAAATATTAAGACTGGTCAGTCCTAAGTATTTAATAAGCCTGTGGCAACTGCTCACAAGGACAGGTGGGTGACTGCGGTCATGTTGTCCATATCGACAGAGAGCTGGAGCTTGTACCCTGCAAACACCACCAGTTATCAGATTGCATTGGCGGACGGTGCTAACAGTTCCTCACAGTTCACTGGCGTCGAACTGCTGCAGTCGTTCAAGCCCCTCATCATCCCCTGCTACGTGCTGGTGGTGTTTGTCGGTATCGTCGGAAACTACCTGCTTCTCTATGTCATCTGCAAGACCAAGAAGATGCACAACGTCACCAACTTCTTCATCGGCAACCTGGCCTTCTCCGACATGCTGATGTGTGCCACCTGCGTGCCCTTCACCCTGGCGTATGCCTTCCACCCACGCGGCTGGATCTTCGGCAAGTTCATGTGCTACTTTGTCTTCCTGATGCAGCCGGTGACCGTCTACGTGTCCGTGTTCACGCTCACCGCCATCGCCGTGGACAGGTAACAGCAGGTTTTAACATTGAGATTGACCCCCACCCCCTTGGCACCATGTCACGTGAGATGGCTGGACAGATGGCCCTCAGACCGTGGAGCAGTAGTGGGCTGTTCAGCCCATCGGGTCTGCTCTGCCATTCCATGAGATTGTGGCTGATCTGACCATCCTTAACATTTTGCTTTACTTATCCAAGAAATGTGAGCTCAGTCAGCATTTATTGACCATCCCTAATGGCCCAGAGGGCAGTTAAATGTCAACCATGTTGCTGTGGGTCTGGCATCCGATGTCGCCCAGGCAAGGATGGCAGTTTCTGTCCCTAAAGGACATTAGTGAACCAGACAGGTTTTCCAGACAATTGACAATGGATTCGTGTGCCAGAGTTTAATTGAATTTAAGTCCCACCATCTGCCATGCTGGGATTTGAACCTGAAAACATTACCTGGGTCTCTGGATCAACAGTCCAGTGCTAATACCATGGGCCCAAGGCCTTCCCTTTCCTGTCTTTTCCTGGCTTTTCTCCGTATTCCTCAATTCCCCTTCCAGATTAAAAACCTATCTTGGCCTTGAATACACTGCATGACCCAGCCCCTACAGCCCACTGTGGTAAAGATTTCCACAGATTCACTCCCCACAGAGAGGAGAAATTCCTCCTCATCTCTGTCTTCAATGTTCGACCCTTTACTCTGAGATGACACCCTCTGGTCCGAGACCCTCTCACGAGGGGAAACAACCGCTCCACATCTGCCCCATCAAGTCCTCTGAAGAATCTTAGACAGTTTCAATAAGGTCTCTTTTCATTTGTTACAAAAGGATGTGGTGTGTGCGTGTGATGTACCAAAGTGATTGCCATGAGAAGGTCAGACTGATTAAAATTCAGAATCCTCCATATGAAGGGAAAGCAAAACCCATTTGGTGCAGGATTACAGGATTTTACTGGGGTTTTCCCAGAGGCAAATGTGATACACCAAACTGGTCACTACATTGATTAGACCAATGAAACGTTAACTATCATAATCCCCCACTCAATGTAAAAATCAATCCTACAACTTTAGCCCAACGGATCAATGTCCCAACCAATGGGTAAAGACCCCACTCGTCCTACTAAGTCACTCCTCATAAGACAGTCCTTCCATACCTGGGATCAATTTAGTGAACCTTCTCCAATGCCAGTCCACCTTTCCTTCGATAAAGGAACCAAAATTGTTCCTGGGTTATTCAAGCTGTCGCCTTGTATAGTTTTAGCAGGACCTCCCTACTTTCACACTCCATTCCCTTTGAAATAATAATGGCACTTTCCATTGGGCTTCCCTGTTACCCACTGAACTTGGCAGACTAGCTTTGGGAATGCCAATCATCTTCCCTTAATGCCTCTTCATCAACCATCACCACCGATATTCAGGAGCAGCAGCGTGTACCATCTACAAGATGCACTGCTGGAATTCACCTTAGACAGAACCTTCCAAACCCACAACCACTTCCATCTAGAAGGACAAGGGACAGCAGATAGCACCTCCTGCAAGTTCCCTCCAAAATACACTGTTCCTTTGTCCTATACTTCATATAGGATGAACTACATCACCCTTCTTTCCTTGACTGTTGCTCCTTCAAAATCCCGGAATCTGCCCCCTGCCAACATCACCACAACCGTATCTACACTGCACCACATGGACTGTACCTGTCCAAGAAGGTATCTCATCATCACTTTCTCAAGATCCTACAGGGTAGATGCAAGAAGGAATTTCCTACTGGGCAGAGAGAGGGGAAAGCTAGAACAAGGGACAAAGTCTCAGAATTAAGAGAGACAGAGGCCATTTAGGAATGATACGAGGAGGAATTTCCTCACTCAGATGGTGTGGACCGTTGCAATTCTAAAACCCAGTGGACGGTGGAGATTCTGTCACTGAGATTATTCAAGGCAGAGATTGATGGATTTCTGAATAATTCTATCAGGGGACAGTGAGACAGAAGGTTAGCCATGATCTAGTCAAATTGTGGAGTAGGCTGACTGGCCCCTCTTCCTGATCCCATTTTTCCTGTTCGTGGTCAGGAATGGGCAGTTACTGCTCGCAAACATATTCATGTGTCTTTACACTGGAATTTTAATTGTTGACTTAAAGTCATGGAGTCCCAGAGTTGCACAGCACAGAAACAGACCCTCCTATCCAACTTATCCACGCCGACCAGATATCCTAATCTAATCTAGTCCCATTTGCCAGCATATACCCATCCAAATGCCTCTTAAACATTGAAATTGTACCAGCCTCCGCCACTACTTCTGGCAGCTCATTCCATACACGTATCACCCTCTGCGTGAAAACGTTGCCCCTTAGGTCTCTTTTATAGCTTTCCCTTCTCACCCTCAACCTATGCCCTCTAGTTCTGGACTCCCCCACCCCAGGGAAAAGACTTTGTCTATTTACCCTATCCATGCCCTTCATAATTTTGTAAACCTCCCTAAGGTCACCCTTCAGCTTCTGACGCTCCAGGGAAAACAGCCCCTCTCTGTAGCACAAACCCTCCAACCCTGGCAACATCCTTGTAAATCTTTTCTGAACCCTTTCAAGTTGATGGACATTTGGACGAATCTGACAAATGCATTTAAATTGGAGCAAGTTTCATCTTCAAACAGACGCAGAGACAGATTAATGCCTGAAAGTGAAAATCACAGCAGAGACTTGTTGTTTTAAAGTGTTGAACATGCCATCTCTATGCACTAATGATGGCTTGGTGTGTAATTATGTTGCCAGTGACTAAGTAATTTTTCCTTTCTGCTGTGACAACATGAGATTCAATTATACAGAGGTTATCGTCGCCCTGTCAGATTGCCATTGATCCACTCAGGGTTAAAAGCTTCACCTATTTATTGAAAACAGATACAGGGGTGTGGGAGGAGGGCAGGCATAAAACTGGACAGCTCCCAAGAGCTGGACAGAACAGATCAGACCTTTCCTTGGAAATTATAAGTCACCGGCTTCACCTTAATTTGAGTATTGAGACCAATTCTGGGATCTGCTGTTTGGGAAAGGCGTGTAGACCTTGTTTGGGTAGGGGGGTGTGGGTGACAGAAACAGACTGAATGCTATTGGTTCCAGGGACGAGAGAAAGTAAGAATGTGAATGACTGGAGTAAGAGTATGCCATTCTATCTTACAGCATGGAAACAGAACTTTTGGTCCAAACTGTCCATGCTGACCAGATATCCGAATTTTATTTCCCCCTCCTTTTATTTATTCTTGCACGGGAGCCCCGCAGATAAGGCTGGCAATGAGCTGTCTGTCCCTGACTTCCCTTGAACTGAGTGGGGGAGGCGGGGATGGTAAATATTGGCCACATCACTGCGGACCTGGAGTCACATGTAGCCCCTGACCATAAAGATATGGAGGGTAGATCTCCCTCCCTTGAAGACTGGGCCTGAATGGTATGGAGTTTTTTTTTATGGTCACCTCTTAATTCAGATGTGTTTTTCTTTCCAAAAGTAAAATTGAATGAAGAATTTCGCTGGCGCTGGGATTTGAACCCATGTCTGCTGCACCACCAATCCGGTGACGTAAGCACCGTGACACCCTTTCGGCCACACCGGTGACCACCGAGTGAAGTGGCCAGTTTGCAGTCTGCCCCACACCTCCCTGTGGCCTGGTAAAATATCCAAATATCCAAACATCAGCCCTCTCTCTAAGGGTTGAGGGTCTTCCCTCCCCCTCAGCAGGGGGGAATGCTGTAGCCGAAAGGGGCAAATTTCCATGGGGCCGCACGCCACCAAATGTTTCCCCGACTGCCGGGAACGTTCCGGAAGGTCACGCCTAGCCCTGTGTCTAGGGGGTGAAGCTATGAGGCCGGCGGGGGGGGTGGGGGGGGGGGGGAGCGGGTGCTACGGGCCCTCTTTCTGAGTGGGTGGTTTTGGCTGGTGGTCATGTCAGAGTGTGTGATTTAAGGAGCGGGAGGAGACCTGTTCGAAGGCCCCCTCGTCTTACGTTCCCATAAGATGGTTGGCCTGCCTGACAGCGACCTGAAACACCCCTCACAGCCCTGAGCTGTGCGCTGACTCCCTCTTAGATCAAAGATCAACCCGAACACGACCGTCAGTTTCAGTCAGGGCACTAGGGCTCCACTGAGAGAGAGAACCTCAGAGTGGGAAAAAGAAATCCTCCTCATTCTTTTTCATTATTTATTCGTTTGAGGGATGTGAGCATTGCTGGCTGGCCAGCATTTATTGCCCCCTTCCTAGTTTCTCCTTGAGAAGGTGGGGGTGAGCTGCCTTCTTGAATTCAAAGTTTGTGCGAAGATTTGTAGCTCGGGTGCTCGTTGTTGTGGTTCTGTTCGCCGAGCTGGAAGGCAGCTGGAACTGCCTTCTTGAATCGCTGCAGTCCACCTGCTGTGAGTTGACCCACAATGCCCTTAGGGAGGGAATTCCAGGATTCCGACTCAATGACACTGATGGAATGGCAGTATATTTCCAGGTTGGGATGGTGAGTGGCTTGGAGGGGATCTTGCAGGGGATGGTGTTCCCGTGTATCTGCTGCCCCTTATCCTTCTAGCTGGAAGTGATCGTGGGTTTGAAAGGTGCAGTCTGAGGATCTTTGGTGAATTTCTCATCCTTGTCTTAAATGCTTTTGAATCTGCATCCCCTCGCACTGGTTCCCACCAGAACTTCTGTCAGCCTCCACCCTTGGGAATCCTATCCCTCAGCAGGTCACCTCTCATTGTTCGAAATCTGCAGTCCGATCTGCTCAACCTATCACAACAGAAACCTCCTTTCACCCGAAACCTCTTAGCTGCTCCAACTGCGAAGGTAAGACTATAAGACTCGGAGTCTGCTCCACCATTCGATGGCCAATCTGATTATCCTCAACTCTTCTCTCCTCCTTTTCTTCCCCCATAACCTTCAGCTCTCCTTCCTGATTTCAATCTATCTTGGCCTTGAGTATACCTCCCGACCCAGCCTTCCATAGATTCAGTCCACTCGGAGGGAAGGAATTCCTTGTCATCTGTCTTCAATGGGTGACCCCTTTCTCTGGTATTACACCCTCTGGTCCTGGACTCTCCCACATGGGGAAACCAGTTCCCCACCTCGATCCCATCAAGTCCCCGGGGAGTAGTTTATGTTTTGATAAGGTAGCCTCTCATTCTCCTGAACTTCAGAGGCCCAATCTGTCCCTCCATAAGTT
This sequence comes from Chiloscyllium plagiosum, assembly GCF_004010195.1. Classification (NCBI taxonomy): domain Eukaryota; kingdom Metazoa; phylum Chordata; class Chondrichthyes; order Orectolobiformes; family Hemiscylliidae; genus Chiloscyllium; species Chiloscyllium plagiosum. The sequence continues at coordinate 16,096,283 of NC_057751.1, read as the reverse complement.
AAGAAACACTGAGTTGGAGCACAGTGTCCCCTTGTTCTGTGTTTTCTCCCTCCATGTGAGTCTTTGCTGATACTCAGTGCCTGCCTTTGACCCGTCAGGTATTACGCCACGGTGCACCCGCTGAGGAAGCGCATCTCCATCGGCACCTGCACCTACATCCTGGCCGGGGTCTGGCTCGTGTCGTGCGCACTGGCAGCTCCAGCTCTCGCCCACACCTTCCACATTCGGTTCCGAGACCAGGACCTGACCATCTGTGAGGAGTTCTGGATGGGGCTGGAGAGGCAGCACCTGGCGTACGCCTACAGCACCCTGATTATCACCTACATCCTGCCGCTGTCCGCCGTCTCCCTGTCCTACCTGCGCATCACCCTCAAGCTGAGGAAGAGGGTGGTGCCCGGCAACGCCACACACGGCCAGGAACGGTGGGAGAAGGTGCGGCGCAAGAAGATCTTCCGGCTCCTGGTGCTGGTGGTGGCGGCGTTTGGGGCCTGCTGGCTGCCGCTGCACGTCTTTAACATCATCCGTGACATCGACATCAGCCTGATCGACAAGGACTACTTCAACCTGATCCAGCTGCTGTGCCACTGTGTCGCCATGACGTCGGCCTGCTGCAACCCTTTCCTCTACGCCTGGCTTCACGACCGCTTCCGGGCCGAGCTGAAGAGGATGTTCGCCTGCAGGAGGAAGATCGCACCCGCCAACAACTGTATTGCCGTCAGTGTCGTGCTGTAGGCCCGTCAGACCTCCTTTGGCGTGGATGGGTTCGGTTGGGGGTGGGGGAAGGTCAGGAAGGGGGGGGTCCGCCTCCTTTGCCAATTTAGCATTGGGGACGCAGAGAAATACAAACGGCCGAGAGCACCCACACCTACCAGCCGACCTCCTGAAGCTGCAGAACATTTGGCGTCACCCGTGTCTCAGTCTGTGTCGCTCGGTATCACACGTTGCCTTTATCCTCAGGGTCGGGATTGGGGGGGGGGGATTCGGGAATTTAAGTGTGGGACGGGGATGGTGCCGCTTTTATGTCAGGGAGGTGGGGGGAGCCAAAGAAGATGAGCGAGCGAGCGAGAGAGAGCAAGAGGAGGATTCACGTGACAGGGTTGGATGGAGAGGTATAGCACGGCAGCCAGGAGGCTGAATGGCCTGCCTGTGTTGTAAATACTATACACAATCAGTGAACTGCAGTGCACTGTAGGCAGGGGGCGCTGAAAGCTCATGGCTTTTCCATTAAACAGCTCAGTTTGTGAAGCCTGAAACAACATTCAAGTCATCTTTTTCATTGCATCAGATCAGTTGCTCGCCTCTAGAGGGTGCAAGGGTACTGAGGCCAACTCTGTGAAATGTTCAGTTTACGTGTCTACGGCGGGTGGAGAACACACAGACATACAAACTGGGAGAAAGAGTAGGTCATTCAGCCCATCAAGCCTGCTAGGCTGATCAGTAAGACTGTAGCTGATCAGAGCCACTCATATTCTCGCTTCCTGCTGATAACCTTTCGTCACCCCCTTCCCCCCTTACTGACCAAGAATCAATCCACCTCGGCCTTAATAAGATTGAAAGACTCCACTTCCACTGCCTTTTGAGAGTTTCAAAGTCTTGTGACCCCCTCAGAGAGAGAAACAAAAATTATCCTCATCTTGTTCTAAACGGGAGCCCCTACATTTTTAAAAAGTGACCCCTTGTTCGAGATTCTCCCACAAGCGGGGACACCCTGTCCACATCCAGCCAGTCATGTCAACCTCAGCATCTTACATGTTTCAATCAAGGCACCACCTACTCTTCCAGCAGGGCATGCTAAATTGCCCCATAGTTTCCAGGGATGTGCAGGCTAGGTGAATAGGGAGGTGGGTCTAGGTGGGATGTTCTTTGGAGGGTTGGTGTGAATGGCCTATCCCTACACTGTGGGGGTTCTAGGATCAGTGCTGGGGTCTCAACTCTTTAGAATTTGCATTGAGGAATTGGCTGTAATTACAGTAACTAAATTTGCTGGCAACACAAAGATAGGTGGGAAGGAATGTTTTAAAGGGGACATCCTGCTGATAATCTTTTGTCACCCCCTCCATTTGCCACATCTTTACCCTCTCGGAGTACAATGTGGGAGAATATGAAATTGCCGATTTTGGCAGGGAGAATAAAAAATGAAGCATGTTATCTAAATGGTGAGAGGTTACAGAGCTCTGAGATACAGAGGGATCTCTGTGTCCTACAGCATGAATCACACAGAAGGCCAGTGTGCAGGTACAACAAGTAGCTGGAAATGTGTTGCTGGAAAAGCGCAGCAGGTCAGGCAGCATCCAGGGAACAGGAGAATCGACGTTTTGGGCATAAGCCGAAACGTCGATTCTCCTGTTCCCTGGATGCTGCCTGACCTGCTGCGCTTTTCCAGCAACACATTTCCAGCTCTGATCTCCAGCATCTGCAGACCTCACTTTCTCCTCAAAGGTACAACAAGTAATCAGGAAAGCTAATAGAATGTTATCACTTATCACCAGGGGAATTAAATACAGAAGGGAGATTCCAATTCATTTACACAGCATTGGAGAGGTCACATCTGGCTTACTGTGTACTGTACTGGTCTCTGTGTTTAAGCTTTGGAAATAATTCAGGGAAAGTTTACCGGAGTAGCTCCTGGAATGGGTCGGTTACGTTGTGGGGAAAGATCGGGCTAGTATCTGCTGGAAGAGTAGGTGGTGCCTTGATTGAAACATGTAAGATGCTGAGGTTGACATGACTGGCTGGATGTGGACAGGGTGTCCCCGCTTGTGGGAGAATCTCGAACAAGGGGTCACTTTTTTAAAATGTAGGGGCTCCCGTTTAGGACAAGATGAGGATAATTTTTGTTTCTCTCTCTGAGGGGGTCACAAGACTTTGAAACTCTCTTTGAAAGAGGTGGATTGATTCTTGGTCAGTAACGGAGGGAGGGGGTGACAAAAGATTATCAGCAGGCTGTCCCCTTTAAAACATTCCTTCCCACCTATCTTTGTGTTGCCAGCGATTTAGTTACTGTAATTACAGCCAATTCTTCAACACAAATTCTAAAGTGTTGAGACCCCAGCACTGATCCTAGAACCCCCACAGTGTAGGGATAGGCCATTCAGCCCATCAAATTCACACCAACCCTCCAAAGAACATCCCACCTAGACCCACCTCCCTATTCACCTAGCCTGCACATCCCTGGAAACTATGGGGCAATTTAGCATGCCCAATCCACCTAACCTACACATCTTTGGACTGTGGGAGGAAACTTGAGCACCTGGTGAAAACCCATGCAGACACAGGGGGAGAATATATAAGCGACATACAGACAGTCGTCCAAGGGTGGAACTGAACCCAGTGCTAACCACTGAGCCACCGTGCCACCATTGTCAGCTGTTGTCTGGAACCATTCCCATGACGTGCAGAGTTACAGGGGTAGGGTAGGGGGAGTGAGTCTAGGTGGGATACTTTTTGGAGGGTCAGTGTGGATTCAATGGGCTGAATATCCCTTCACTGTAGGAATTCTGTGATTCTATGAATAACCACCACTTCAGGGAGTAGAAGGACAAATGACCTAAGATTTGCTTAAGGTGCCAAGAAATGCTTTTAAAGAGGAGACAATGGGGGGAAGAGGTTGTGGAAGACAGTTCCAGAGCTTAGTGTTCAAGCAGCTGAAGACTTGTCTTCCAAAAGCAGAGCAGATAAAGTTGGCAATGCTCAAGAATTGGAAGGAGCAGAAAGATTTTGGAGGGTTGCCTGGTTGGAGGAATAAAATTCTTATACTGCCCACACCCCATAATGATCAAGGAAGGACCGAATTGGTACAAAAACCCATCTGGCTCACCCTAGTCTACTTCAGAAGAGGGAATCTGCTGTCCTTTTCCTGGTCTGGTCTAAATGTGACTCCAGGTTCACATGGCAGCAATGGTTGAGTCTTGACTGCTTTCGGTGATGATCTGGAGAGATGGCACCTTCTCAAGAGCCTATTCACATGGTGGATGGAGGGAGGCTAGATCCTTGTTTTGCAAATGGCACTCAACTCACAAGGTTGTGTCAGAGGAAAATAGATAGACGCCAGTTTGTCTTCTGAATCTTCCATTCTACCTCACCCTTCCAGCATCTCCCAACCTACCGTCGCCCCCAACCGCCATTCTCCTGTTTGTGGGATCTCCCTGTGCATTGAGCTGGCCCGAGTTGTCCCACGGTGTGATCTAGGAGGTCCTCCGGTGTGGGTGCGTAGCGATGGTGACACTGAACATGATTGAGAGGGGATGGGACAAACTGGACAAAAAAAAACAGGAATATCAGGAATACCCCGGTAACTGATTCTGAATGAGGCATTACTAAAGTCAAGGACTGTCCATGTGTATATAAAGGGTGACTTGGTGATATGATACTAATCTCTGTGGAGTTATTGTGCTGTGGGTTCCCAGTGCCTCCAGACACTAAGAGCACTGAAACAGAACTTGAATGACACCTGATGTAACTCATCCTTAGTGGCTATATATTAGCTAGTACTAACTCAGATTGTTTTCATTGTAAAGACAGAGGCTGAGGGGCTATCTGAATGAGGTCTACAAAATTATGAGAGGCTAAAATAGGCTATTTCACAGGGTGAGAGAAAGTGAGGGCTGCAGATGCTGGAGATCAGAGCTGAAAATGTGTTGCTGGAAAAGCGCAGCAGGTCAGGCAGCAACCAAGGAACAGGAGAATTCCTGAAGAAGGGCTTATGCCCGAAACGTCGATTCTCCTGTTCCTTGGATGCTGCCTGACCTGCTGCGCTTTTCCAGCAACACATTTTCAGCTATTTCACAGGGTGGAAAGGTCAATGACAAGAGGGCACAGGTTCAAGGTGAAATGTTTAGGAGAGACGTGCGGGGAAAAGAAATTTCACTCAGGAGGTGGTGGGTGCCTGGTGGTGGAAACAGACACATTAGCAACGGTTAAGGCATATCTCAATAGACACGTGCATGGGATGTGAACAGAGGGATATAAATGGTGCATGGGCAATAAATAATGGATCTAAATAAGGATTAGAATCGGCGCGGGCTTGGTGGGCTGAAGGGCCTGTTCCTGTGCTGTATTGAATTGAAGTGTATTGTAATTGAGTAGCTATGCGTAGTATCGAATTGCCAATCAGAACTGCTGTCAAACTGTGATGTGAAATCTTTGAGTGTTTCCAAGTTACTTTAGAAGTATGCCTGCTCTTTCTCTCTCTCTCTCTCAGTGCATTTGACAATGAGTCACAATGCAAGCTGAGATGTGACTCACCTTGCCTCTCTCCCAGCTGGATCTCATGTCATTTCAAATATACAGCATTTCTGAGTAAAGATAACATGACGCTGGAGAGAGTTCAGTTAATGGTTGAAGCAACCTCAATGTCAAAGTTTATCCATTTTTAAAAAACTTAATGTGGCCTAACCTGAGACTATGTGACCTTGCAATTTAATGATCTTGGATGTTGCACTGAAGGAGAGAATATTGTCAATTTTCAGTTCTTTCGCCAATAGCAAGATGACACGTCAACGACACCAGAACAAACTTAATTTTTTTGTTGCATTGGGATATCTGTTCGGCATGGACGCGTTGGACCGAAGGGTCTGTTTCCATGCTGTACATCTCTATGACTCTATGACTCTAAATAAAGTCGAAAACAGATTTTTTTTTAACGGTGTCTTTTTTGTCTTTTGCACCATCTGCTGCATTACATCAAGAGGGGTCTGAGCAGGTTAGAGGCTGGGAATCCTGCAGTGAGTCACTCTCCACCTGACCCCCCAAAGCCTGTCCCCACCATTGACAAGGCACAAGTCAGGACTGTGACGGAATATTCCCCACTTACCCTGGATGGGGGCAGCTCCAACAACACCCAAGAAGCTCGATGCCATCCAGGACAAACCAGTCCGCTTGATTGGCACCATATCCACACCCTCCACCACTGACGCTCAGTAGCAGTGGTGTGTACCATCTACAAGATGCACTGCAGCAACTCACTGAAGTTCCTTAGACAACACCTTCCAACCCATGACCTCTTCTGCCTGGAAGGACAAGGACAGTGAGACAGATAGAGCATGATGGGGCGCTGTCAGTCAGACAGATAGAGGTGCTGAAGTCGTTCAGAACATGGAGGTGATGTCAGTCAGATAGGCAGAGCAAGAAAGTACTTTCAGTCAGAAAGACAGAGAATGATGGTGCTGTTGGTCAGACAGTGTGTGAAGGTATGTCAGTGAGATAGTGTGGAGGAACTATCAGTCAGACTACACAGTACAGAGGTGCTGTCAGTCAGACAGATACAGTGTACATGTGCTGTCAGTCAGACAGACAAATACAGTGCAGAGGTGCTATCAGTCAGAGAGACACAGAATGGAGGTGCTGTCAGTTAGGCCCAGTACAGAGGTGCTGTCAGTCAGTCAGAAAGACAGTATTGAGGTGCTGTCAGTCAGACAGACACAGAGTGGAAGTGCTGTCAGTCCGTCAGAAAGACAGTATTGAGGTGCTATCAGTCAGACAGACACAGAATGGAGGTGCTGTCAGTTAGGCACAGTATGGAGGTGCTGTCAGTCAGTCAGAAAGACAGTACTGAGGTGCTGTCAGTCAGACAGACACAGTGTGGAGGTGCTGTCAGTTAGGCACAGTATGGAGGTGCTGTCAGTCAGTCAGAAAGACAGTACTGAGGTGCTGTCAGTCAGACAGACACAGACTGGAAGTGCTGTCAGGCAGACACAATGTGGAAGTGTTGGCACACAGACATCGTGTGGAGGTGCTATCAGTCAGACAGATGCAGAGTGGAGGTGCTGTCAGTCAGGCACAGTACAGAGAGGCTGTCAGTCACTCAGACAGACACAGTATTGAGGTGCTATCAGTCAGACAGACAGACACAGTGTGGAGATGCTGTTAGTCAGACAGACAGCGTGGAAGTGCTGACAGACAGACACAGTATGAAGAAACTGAGGACTGCAGGTGCTGGAGGGTTGAAAGGCATGGATGCTGGAAAAGCACAGCAGGTCAGGCAGCAACCGAGGAGCAGGAGAGTCCATGTTTTGGGTATAAGCTTTTCATCACAGATACAGTGTCGAAGTGCTGTCAGTGAAACAGACAGAGAATGAGATGCTGTCAGTCAGACGGACAGAGTGCAGATGTACTGTATGTAAGACAGAACCTGTAGATGCAGTCAGACAGTTCCAGCTCCATTCCAGCTTTGAGAAGAAGAGAAAGGTCTTGGTTGCTGGTGGCTTGTACATTTGAGTGATCATATTGCTATGACTTCAAGACGAGCCCTAACCTTTAATAATGCAACAATTGCCCAGACCACTCCACAAATTGTAAGTGTTTATCTGAGTGTGGCGTTATTCCAGCGGAGTACACTGAGTAAAAGCCTGCGTGTGAGATAAAACAGTGCCAGGCACAATATCTCATTTTAAGAGTTCTGTGTGAGTGGTGCAGGTGACAGGGATTAACTCATTCACTCCTGAAACATGAAGGGTTACTGTCCTGCTCTCTCCACCTCCTTGGGATGTAACCCCTACTTCTTGGCGGGGGGAGGGGGGTGAGATGGGGGGGGTGTTGCTCTTTCTCTCTAACTCTGCCCATGCCCCTTTCCCACTCCACTCACTCATGACCCAACCGTCCTAACCTTCCTGAAGTTGGGAATGAGCCCCAGCTTCAGTATCAGAGTCATCTCCGGAACAGGAGGCCCAAGGTAACTGCTGAACACCTTGTAGTGAAGAGACGGGCTGGAGAAAACTTGTCTCTGTCAACTCCCCAACCCCCGTCAGATTGCTAGCACCGGAAGATCAGAAAATGTTTCACTGTTCCTCATCAACCAGGGATGGTTCCAGACATTTTACATGCATCTGAGCCCCTATCCTATTCAGTCACAGCACAGGACAGGGAGGTAAGCCCATTCCTAATTGCCCTAAGTGAGGCTGATGATAACTTGCAATCCATTCAGTGTAGGCACAGACACAAAGCGGTCAGAGAGGGAGCTGCTTAAGGAGGAAGAGGCTTGGAAAAGCTTTCATCACAGTCAGGTATCCCAGACTTGGGCACACTGTCATTCCCAAGTTCAGTCACCTGCCCCCCGCCCTCACCCCACAGAGTCTCTGTCACTCCCAGAGACACTGTCACCCCCAGGGATCACCATCACTCCCAGGGTCACTATCACCCCAGAGTTACTGTCACCTGCCAGAGTCGCTGTCACCCCCAGGGTCACTATCACCAACCAGCTCCACCCCACCCCACAGAGTAACTATCACTCCCAGAGTCATTGTCACTCCCAGAGACACTATCAGCCCTGAGGATCACCGTAACTCCCAGAGTCACTGTCACCCCCAGGAGTCACTGTTACCCCCGAGGTTCACCATCACCCAAGGATCACTATCACCCCGAGGATCACCGTCACTCCCAGAGTCACTGTCACCCCCCCCCACAAGATTCACTGTCACCCTGAGAATCACTGTGACCCCAGAGTCACTATCACCCCGAGGATCGCTGTCACTCCCAGAGTCACTGTCACCCTGAAGATCACTGTCACTCCCAGAGTCACTGTCACCCCAGAGTCAATATCACCCCGAGGATCACCGTCACTCCCAGAGTCACTGTCACCGCAGAGTCACTATCACCTCGAGGATCACTGTCGCTCCCACCCCAGAGTCAATATCACCCCGAGGATCACTGTCACCCCAGAGTCACTGTCACCGCAGAGTCAATATCACTCCGAGGATCACAGTCACTCCCAGAGTCATTGTCACCCCCAGAGTCACCGTCACTCCCAGGGTCACTGTCACCCCAGAGTCACTATCACCTCAAGGATCACCATCACTCCCAGAGTCACTATCACCCCCAGAGTCACTGTCACTCCCAGGGTCACTGTCACCCCAGAGTCACTATCACCTCGAGGATCACCATCACTCCCAGAGTCACTATCACCCCCGAGGATGACCTTCACTCTCATAGTCACTGTCACCCCCAGAGTCACCATCACTCCCAGAGTCACTGTCACCCCCAGAGTCACCATCACTCCCAGAGTCACTGTCACCCCCAGAGTCACTGTCACCCCCCAGAGTCACTGTCATTCCTGAGGACCACCATCACTCCCAGGGACACTGTCACCCCCAGAGTCACTGTCACCCCCAGGGTCACTGTCACCCCCAGGGTCACTGTCATTCCTGAGGATCACCATCACTCCCAGAGTCACTATCACCCCCAGAGTCACTGTCCACTCTCATAGTCACTGTCACCCCCAGAGTCACCATCACTCCCAGAGTCACTGTCACCCCCAGAGTCACCGTCACTCCCAGTGTCACTGTCACCCCCAGAGTCACCGTCACTCCCAGAGTCACTGTCACCCCCAGGGTCACTGTCACCCCCCAGAGTCACTGTCATTCCTGAAGACCACCATCACTCCCAGGGCCACTGTCACCCCCAGAGTCACTGTCACTCCCAGAGTCACTGTCACCCCCAGGGTCACTGTCACCTCCCAGAGTCACTGTCATTTCTGAGGATCACTATCACTCCCAGGGCCACTGTCACCCCCAGAGTCACTGCCACTCCCAGAGTCACTGTCACCCCCAAGAGTCACTGTCATTCCTGAGGACCACCATCACTCCCAGGGTCACTGTCACTCTCAGAGTTACTGTCACTCCCAGCGTCACTGTCACTCCAGGGTCACTATCACCCTAGGGTAACTGTCACTCTCAGAGTTACTGTCACTCCCACAAGAGTCACTGTCACCCCCGAAGATCACTGTAACTCCCAGGGTCACTGTCACTCCCACACAGTCACTGTCACCATCAGAGTCACAGTTACCCCCAGAGTCACAGTGACTCTCACTGTCACGGTCACCCCCACAGTGTCACTGTCACCCTTCAGTCACTTTCATTCTCAGAGTACCTGTCACCCCCAAAGGGTCACCATCAGTCCCAAGGTCATTGTCACCCCCAGAGTCACTGTCAATGCCAGGGTCACTGTCACTCCCAGGATCACTGTCATTCCCAGAGTCACTGTCACCATCAGTGTCACTGTCAACCCCACAATCACTCTCATCTTCCTTTGCTGTATCATGTTAGTTTCAACTTGTAAGTTTTATTGGGCACATCCCGATCCGATTCCAAATGAGTGGGTATACAATATTCGGAACGTTTGCAGTGAATCCTTCCTCTATCAATCTTTCAACAGTGAAATGAGACTAAACGTTGTTGGCTTTGTAATCAGATTTCTCCTGGGACTTTCCCCAGCCACCAGCCTTCCTTCCCCCTAGCTGCTTCGTCTCCAGGGTGTGCGATGATTTGTCACCTTGCTACTCTGATCCTGCAGCCAACTGCAGGGCCTTCAGCCATGTCACTGACGCCAAACCACTCACTGAAAGAGTCTGCTCTGTCAAGGATAACACTCAGCCTAGTTTGGGAGCGATGGGAGCGGGTTAGATTTAGGCAGTACCTTCGAGAGGAGACATCACACCAAGACTGCAACTGTGCTCTCTACCAGTGTCGAAGATCCCATGACGTCAATTCTAAGAAGAGCAGGGTGACCTGACTAATATTTATCCTCAAATGACTCTGTCACAAGTAGATGCTCTGCTATTATCGTACTGCTGTGGGCAGATTAGGCGCTGCATGTTCTGTGCTACCACATTACACACAAGTATTTAACTGGCCTTCGGTCACCTCGAGGTTGCGAGAGACGCCATACAAAAGCAGATCCTTTGATTTTCCTGTTGCCTTCAGCTTGTTGGCTAACTGTGATTGCCAACACACTCGCGAGGTGCCTTGGGCTGGGTATGGGGTCCCCATGTCTATGCAGGTTTCCTTCTGATTCTCTGGGTTGCACCCAATGTGCAGGTTGGGTGGATTGACCGTGCTAAATTGCCCATAATGTTCAGCTCATGTGGATTAGCCATGGGAAATGCAGGGTTACGGGGATAGGAAGGGGAGGTGGGTTGAATTGGGATGCTCTTCAGAGGGTCAGTGTGGATTCAATGGGCTGATTGGCATCTTTCCACGCTGGAGGGATTCTATGAATGGGGCAGCCTCTTGCTATCCAGCATTCAAAGGGTGCTATCAATCTCCCGCTGGCTTTGTGAAACTCGGGTTTCTGGAGAAACTGGTTTTGGACACTGCACAGTGACTCAGCTGCTATTGAGATTGAAGGAGGAAGTGATACCAGGTCAGGCTGTGACAATAATAGCACAGGTTTTACTGCCTATGCCCTCACCGCCTCCTCAAATGGGGCTCACTTATAGGAAGTGCAACTTCCCCTCCCGTCACTGACGGATACGTGCTAGCAAATACGCAAATCCACCACCTCATCGTCACGGCCCAAAGCAAATGGTGAATTGGAATCCCCCCCCCCCCCCCCCACTTTAAACAAGAGCCAATCGGAAAAGCCCTTTAAACAAGAGCCAAATGAGGATCCAATTGCCCGTTCTGGGCTCAAATTGCAACTTTGAGCCTGGCTTCCAATTGGCTGAGCCGCTGCAGATGTCTTCATTCACTGCCCACTCCCCCCCCAGTTTCAGCTTCTATCACATTCCAATGGCAGTGCGCTCTCGGCACCTACCACCCTCAGTATTAAAAAAAACTTTCCTCTTCTAAGTTGCTTCCTTAATTTGATTTATTACAGTCACATGTACTTAAGTACAGTGAAAAGCTTTGTTTTGCGAGCAATGCAGGCAGATCATAGTGAGAAAAAGGACATACTGATGGTAGGATGCTCAGACAGAGTGAGGAATGCAAGATTACGGCCGCACAGGAGGTGCACAAATTAAGATCAACATTATCTGAAGTTAGAGAGGTCCTTGCAGCAGTCTAATAGCAGCAGGGTAGCAGCTGGTCTTGAGCCTGTTGGTGCTTGTGTTCAAGCCTCTGTCTCTTGAAGAGCTCACAAAGGCCAATTCAGAGAACAGTCGATAGTAGACCTGTAGACTGCGTTGGAGGAGAAGTATGTGTGTGTTGTGTTTGTCTGTCTAGAGTCACATAGGTTGGATCAAGATAAGGTTGACAGACTTAGCATAAAGTATTGAACAATGCAGCACAGGAATAAACCCCAGGTCTGATGCCAGAATATGCTAATCCTATCGTCTGTACATGGTCTGCATCCCTCTATTCCCTGCTGGTTCATAAGTCTCTTTTAATGCCTCTTGTATCAGCCTCTATCACATCCCCTGGCAGTGCGTTTCAGGCACCTAACACCCTCAGTGTTTTAAAAAAGATTTTCCTCTTTCAAGTCCTGTAAACTTCACCACCACCGCTTCCCCCAAAACCTCACCTGAAACCTATGCCGCCTTCCCTAAAAAGACATGAGGGCGACTGACTAATGATTGTTGACACGGACACCATCAAGAAGACTGGCTCAAAACCCCATTGGACTTAAATTCCACCAGTGCCGGTGCTGAAGGCTTGAGCCCACACTCCACCCACAGTGCTTAGCCTGGGGCTCAGGATTAACCTGCACAGTGACATGACACCTGCCACGGTGGGTTCTGGAACAAGTGCTAAAAACAAATGTTGAGCTTCTCTATATTGACATCAGGCTTGGCAACATAAACCTCAGGCCCCGGCGCTGAGAATGTAGGTGCCGAGAACCTGACGTGGATACAGAATCGGTCACTCTCTTTCTCTCTGAGGTTTAATGTGAAAGACCTGAAACGGCACGGTGGCTCAGTTGTCAGCATTGCTGCCTCGCAGCGTCAGGGTTCAATTGCAGGGTTCGGGTGGCTGTCTGTGTGGAGTTTGCACATTTTGCCTGTAGATTTCCTCCGGGTGCTCTGGTTTCCTCCCACAATCCAAAGATGTGCAGGTTAGGATGGATTGGCCGTTCTAAATTGTCCCATAGTGTTCAAGGATGTGCAGGTTAAGGTAGATTGGCTATGCTAAATTACCCATAGTGTTCAGGGATGTGCAGGTTAGGGTGGATTGGCCGTGCTAAATTACCCATAGTGTTCAGGGATGCACAGGTTAGGGTGGATTGGCCATGCTAAATTACCCATAGTGTTCAGGGATGCGCAGGCTAGGTGGTTTAGCTGTGGGAAATGCAGGGCTACAGAGATGAGGTGTGGGGGGGGTGGAGCTGGATGGGATGTTCTTCGGAGGGTCAGTGCAGATTGATGGGCCGAATGGCCTGCTGCCACACTGTAGAGATCCTGTAACTCAGGACGCCGGTCTGAATTTAGCAACTACCAGCCCGAGTTCTTTGGCAAAAATCCGACAAAGTGAGTCAGCAAAACGTCATCGAGTACATTGGCAGCCCGCCCTGATTGTCCTCCCTCAGAAAAAAGGCATGTGAGGGATTTAGGTTTGAGGCCCAGGTGGAGGGTTCACAGTCAGATTATTATAGGTGCGGCACAGAGACCGCTGGACAGCTAGCAGTTGCTCTGTGCATTCTTACCCAGGGCGTGAGTGATTAATCTGATGGTGAAATAATGTTTGGTTTGCACCACTGCTGCAGTCTTGATGATGCGTAAAAGGCAGCAGGGTTTCAAAATGTGACCACACAAACCAGGACAAATCTAGAGGAACTATCAACACAATCAGACACTTAATAGTTCCTGGAGCTCACTCACCATCTCTGAAAAGCCAGTTCCTTCTTTCAAAACTCCTTAATCGGAGCCTTCCTGTTAACTTATTCATTCCCCGAGGCTGAAGCACATTCCAAGTCCTGACCCTAACTGCGGCTGGTGCACATGCCTTCCTGAACATGCAGTTATATCGTTTTCTTGTGTTGTTCTTAATTATTGCACTGGATCATTCGATAATAATTGTTGATTTGAGAGCCGGGAAAAAGTGGATCGAAAGTTTTTTTTTTGTTTTCAAACAACATCATTGCCTAATTCATTGCCGACTTTCGGACTGCCCCATCTATGTGGTAGCTTATCATTCAGAAGTCATGTGCTGTATTTACGCGTGTCAGTTCTTTTTGCATCTCTATGTAACAAAACAAACTCATTACTTCTGCAGCATGAATCACCCGCATTCACAGTGTTGCTCTCAGAGTCAGCTGAATGTGGTTGCCACCAGTATCATTGCTAGGTCAGAGGGTTCTGGACGGTACAAATGTCATGTCAGGAGGTTCTGCGATGATGTAGCACCTTCCACAGCCACTTCAAAGCCCACCAAGCAGTCTGGAAAGGTGACCATTGGTGTAACAGAGGGAAGTTAGCAGCCAATTTAGAAATACTGCTCTGGTGAAAAGAGCCATCGAGACTCAGAACGTTAGCATGCGCTTTCTCTACTTGCCTGATCTGCTGTGATTTCCAGTATTTTTTGTTTCCAGTATAAATATTGGTGTCATACTTCATTCAGAATGGGAGACTCAAATTACATCCAACTGATGTAGCCTATATCTCCGTAAGACCACAGGAGGAGAATTGGGCCATTTGGCCTGTCAGAGGGCAGCATGGTGGCTCAATGGCGAGCACTGCTGCATAACAGCACCATGGACCTGGGTTCGATTCTACCCTCGGGCAATTGTCTGTATGGAGTTTGCACATTCTCCTTGTCTGTGTGGGTTTCCTCCGGGTGCAGGTTGGCCATGCTAAATTGTTCTGTAGTGTCCAGGGACGCGTTGGTTGGCCATGGAAATGCATGGGGGTGGAGGGGGGTTGGTGGAGTGCTCTTCAAAGGTTTGGCGTGAGTCCTGCTTGTTTAACAAGGTAAGGTTGTACTTAGTTTTGTTTCAGGAGGTCGTAAAGACACAGGCTCCAAAATGTGTGGGGTTGATCGACTTACAGGAGCTTTTAAGTTTTAGAAAAATATACTTGCACAATGAAAGGGGGGTGGCCAGTTCTCCTTACTCAGTTATCTCTGGTTTGGTTTGGGTTGAGCAAGCGGTCTGGCTGTTTAGCACTGCTGGTCAGTTTCAGCTGGTCAAAGGAACAGCTGCATGGAAGAAGGTGTTCCATGCTGAATCTCCCTGCCATCTTTTCTCTCCTGTAAGACCCTGTGTTTGATTTTACCTTTTTTTCTGCCAAGAGGTGTTTAATGGGGATTGTTATAAGTATTTGGAACGGCATCATTAAATTGGGATAATCTGCTGGGTTTTCCGATAGGTTAAATTATTCTGTATTGCGTTCCTTTTGCTTGAGTTTCATTCGGTAATCTTGCAAATAAGTTCTGCGTAAGTGGTTGGGCCAGCTGCATCACTCCAGGATTATCCACGTGACACACTTGCTTAAAACAATGAGCGAAGTTAAGGTTTGGGCTACATTCTTGAAATGTTTCAAGGGGTCTGGCTAGGTCGATGGGCCAATGGGCCAAATGGCCAGCTTCCACATTGTAGGGAATCTATGAAAAGTCCATTTTAATCTACAATCTGCCTTGCCATTCGATCATGGCTGGTATGTTTCGGAACCTCATTCTTCTGCCTTCTCCCCGTGATCCTTGATCCTGTGCGCCTGTGTCTCAAATACTTGTCTTAGCCTCGTGTGCCAATAAGATTCACAAGGTCACCACCCCCCAGGTGAAGAAATTCCTCCTGGTCTCAGTTCTAAAGGGTCATCGAGTCCTACCATCTTCTCCTCATCCAGACCCCTGGGTAGTCTCAAGGTTTCAATCAGGTCCACCCCTCTCGTACTTCTAGACTCTTGTGGGGAACAGACTCAGAGTCCTCACCCTTCTTCAAAGCGTTTCCATCGAACTCATTGCCATTGGAACACGCACTCGACGGGCCGAATGGCCCATTCCCGCTTGCGGGAGCCAAACCTTCACCTCCCATCCCCCATCCCAAGTGACTTCAATCTGGTTGCTATGGAGATGATATCCCCGCCCCTTCACCTGACAAAACAGGTGAGCTGGGAGGGGCGTGGAGCGAAAAGCCTCCGGTGATTGGTTACCGCGGGGCGGGCCAGCCAATGAGGCTGGGAGCCCGCGCGCGGGTGAGTGGCAGTTGACGACGGTTGTGGAGGTGGGCGGAGAAAGCGGGATGAGTGGCAGGCGGAACAGCCAGTGAGGCGGCAGGAAGGCGGGCCCCCAACCTGAGTGGCAGGCAGAAGGGCTTCGTGAGACGGGAGGGCGAGACACCGCGCGGTGAGTGGCAGGTGGAAAGACCAGTGAGGAAGGGAAGGAGGGACACCGTACGCGGCGGGTGGCAGGCGCCGCCGTGATGTGGTGGTGGGTGGGTGGGGGGGGAGGGGTTGTGAGTGGCAGGCAGCAGGTCCAATGAAAAGGGCGGGGCAACGCCCCCCCACCCCCCCTCCGCGCGCTGAGTGGCAGGCGGAAGAGCCATTGATGGAGGAAAGGGGCGCCGCGCGATGAGTGGCAGACAGGCGGACCAATGAGGACGGAGGGGTAAGGCGGGCGTTCCCCGGCGGTCCGGTTGGTGATTGGCTGGAGTGGGAGCGGTGGGGGGGGGGGCGGGGCCGGGCGGGCTGCCCCACCTCCTTGTGAAGTCAGGTGGATTCAATGTAGCGAGTGCCGGCCAGAAGTATCCAAGCAGCTGGAGAGTAACAACCTGGAGGAGCGGTGCTCAGGTGAGTCTTTAACTCTCCCACCCACCCACCCACTGTGTACAAAAGCACCACAAATTTGGGGTTTTTTTTTAAAAAAAGAAAGTTATTTATGGAAATTAAATTTCTAACATCGTCGAGCGATCGGCCGAAAGTCGAGCGTTTTGCGCCCCAACTTGGAAAGTCTCCAGTTCAAATCGGATTTTAAAAACATTCCCTCACGCCATCCTCTCAATTTTTTTTTTTTGCAAACACATCTGATTTTAAACCCCACGGCGCTCCGACCAATTCGTCTTTCGCATCTGGTTTATTTTGGGTTTTGACTCCCGGAACCTTGTTTATCTCGGGTTTCGACAGGGCACATGAAGGCCCTTCGGCCCGTCGAGTCACTGCTAGTCGATAGCCAAGCGCCTGAACTATTCCACTGTTTTAAACATGGAATAAAAACCTTTTCTCCACCTTCCCCCACCCCAATCCCTGACACTGTTCTCTTTCCCTTCCCCAATCTGACACTCCCTGGACTGGGGAAAAACCCCTGGGTTGGAACATAGGGCAAAGCCCATGCAGCTGTTTCAAAACAGAGAACTACTTTGGCTTTTGTTCAACAAAATTTAAACTACTCCAATCCCCGTTTGCCAGCCACTCGTGCTCCGTAGCCTTGGCATGGCGAGTGCCCATCTAAATCCTCCTCCAGCCTCTCCCACCCTTGCTGGCAGCGAGTTCCAGATTCACCGCCGGCCTCTGGCAGGAAACAATTTTCCTCTTATCCCCATCTAAACCCACTGCTCCTTCTCTTAATTCTGTTTCCCCCACTCCCTTCCCTGGTCATTGATCCCTCCATCAAGGGGAAATGTTATTCCTGTCTACGCCCATCATTAATTTTTAAAATTACATTCTAAGTAACTTGGTCACCCGTATCTACTGTTGGGTAAAGTTTATTCCTGTTTACCCTAATTATGACCCTCAGTTTTTAAAATTGTGGCACCCCAATCAATTTTGTCTTCAAAATTTTTATGGATTTTATATGTGTTTTTGTCTCAAACATTCAATTTTTTTTTGTCTCTACTTCGTAGCCTGTGGTTTTGTCTGAACTCATTATTAATTTTGAGCTTTATAAAATCTGATTTGTTTTGGCTCAGTTCTATTATTTTTGTCTATTCTTTTTGATCATCTTTAATCTTAGTGGAAAATGTTGGAGAATTTCTGGCAGCACTGTGGAGGGGAGACACTTAGAATTTTGAGTCTAGTTCACTTTGAACGTGGACTCAAAACATTAACTCTGTTTCCTGCTTCCCCAGAGACGTGGAGACCTGTAGTATTGAAAAAGGCCTTTCAGCCCATCAAGTTGAAACCAGCCACCTGACTACAGTATTCTGATAGTGTTTCCCAGCAATTGTCCCTGCTGTGTTCCTCCACATTCTGTTTGTATTTCAGATTTCCAGCATCCGTGTCTTATTTTACCTTTTTTAAAAAATATTTGTTTTTTTATCAACTAAGTCTAAACTTTTGTCTTTAATACTGTTTTTGTTTTGGCCTGAATGCCACATTGTTTTTCCCCCTTATGAGTGCCGAAAATAAAATACTAAAATGTGTGTTTCATGGTTCTGAATTGTCTCGGGGTGGAGGGGGTCTCAGATAATTAGTCATAGAGTCATAGAACATGGAAACAGACCCTTAGATCCAACTAATCCAAGTTGACCATGTTTCCAAACTGAACCAGTTCCACTTGCGTGCATATGGCCCATATCCCTACAAACCTTTCCTGTTCATATTCTTATCCAAATGTCCTTTAAATCTTGTACCTGCCACTTCCTCTAGCATTGTATTCCATACGTGAACCACTGTGTTTTTTAAAAAAATCTTGCCCCTCGTGCCCTTTGTAAAACGTTCTCCCCTCACCTTAAAAAGTATGCCAAATGAAATCTGAAAGAACTGCGGATGCTGGAGATCAGAAGCAGAAATTGCTGGAAAAGCTCAGGAGGCCTGGCAGCATCTGCGGAGAGAAATCAAGAGTTAACATTTTGTAACAAATAGGAGCAGGAGTAAGCTATCTGGCCCACTGAGCCTGCTCCGCCATTCAGTATGATCGTGGTTGATGTTTTCTGGACTCGGCTCAACTTACCCGACCGCTCACCACAACCCTCAGTTCATCAACTGTTCAAACATCTATCAGTCTTTGCCTTCAAAACATTCAGAGGTTAACTCTGATCTCTTTTTGCGGATGATGCCAGACCTGCTGGTCTTTCCCAGCAGTTCCTGTAATGAAATACGCCTGTTAGTTCTGAACTCCACCACCCTAGGGAAAAGAGACTTGCTGTTTACCTTATCTATGCCCCCCCACGATTTTATAAACCTCCCTGAGGTCATGTTCGAAAGAGAGTTTTTTTTTTTAATTGTGATTCTGACATTTCATTTTCTCTGGGTTTGGCAGGGTTCGTTGCTCAGGGCAGTGCCAGCATGTCTTTGTTGGCGCAGAGCCAGCAGTGGTACCCGACGCACGTCAAGGTGGTGGTGATCCGGTCTCGGGGCCTGCGGAGCAAAGGCAAGGATGGCACCAATGACGCCTACGCCATCATGCAACTGGGCAAGGAGCAGTACTCCAGCTCGGTGGCGGAGAAGACCGCCGCCCCCCAGTGGCGGGAGGAGGCGGAGTTTGAGTTGCCCCCGCTGCAGTCGGGCCGGGGCGAGAAGAGCACCCTGCGCCTCACCGTCATGCACCGGGCGCTGGTGGGGCTGGACAAGTTCCTGGGCCAGGCGGCCATCAGTCTGAGCGAGCTGTACGGCAACAAGACCCGGAGCAAAGTCGGGTGAGTGGCTGAACGTCTCTCCGACCTTACCCTGGGCCCCAGACGTGAATGCTGTGCCAGGCTGTGCCAAGATTGGGAGACCCGCGCTAACCCTGTTTTGGGTGCAAGTAGTCTAACCCAGCTCTGGTTTTCGCAATGGTGGCATGGGTGCTGAAACTCTGCCAGCGTTCAGTTCGAAAATATATCAGGGAGGGGCACAGATGGGCAGAATGCATATCTAGCTGCGTTTGAGAGATTTGGTTGGGGTGGCAGGTGGGCAAGCGGGTGGAAATGGGACTGGTGTTCTCCAGCATTGAGAAGAGTGAGAGAAATTATGAGGGGCATGGGTCGGGTAAATAGGCAAAGTCTTTTCCCTGGGGTCTGGGAGTCCAGAACTAGAGGAGCATAGGTTTAGGGTGAGAGGGGAAAGATATAAAAGAGACCTAAGGGGCAACTTTTTGACACACAGGATGGTACGTGTATGGAATGAGCTGCCAGAGGAAGTGGTGGAGGCTGGTAGAATTGCAACATTTAAGAGGCATTTGGATGGGTACATGAATAGGAAGGGTTTGGAGGGATATGGGCCGGGTGCTGGCAGGTGGGACTAGATTGGGTTGGGATATCTGGGTCTGCATGGACAGGTTGGACCGAAGGGTCTGTTTCCGTGCTGTTCATCTCTATGACTCGAAGTGATCCTCCTGAAGCAGGTGGACTTCTCGGTGTTTCGGTGAGGTAGATACCCCCCCTCCCCCCGCAACGGGACGCGGCCTCAGGTTGAGGTGTCAGTCACGATATGAGGAGGAATTTGTTCACTCGGATTCTGGGCAGTCTTATTTTGGAGGCTCAGTAATGGAGTGTGTTCAAGATGGAGATTTCCAGATATTAAAGATATCAATGGAACCTTTTCACGTGGAGGGTCGTGCATGTATGGAATGAGCCACCAGAGGAAGTGGCGGGTAGCGTTAGAACTTTTTTTAAAAAGCTGTTTGGGCAGGTCCGTGGATAGGAACGGTTCAGAGATACGGGGTCAAATGCTGGCAAATGAGACTCGTTCAGCCTAGGGAACGGGGTTTGGGCCGAAGGGTCTGTTTCCATGCAACGTGACTCTGTGATATGGGGAAGTGTGGAAGAAGATCGAGAGTTAACATCAGCCCCAATTGTTCCAGTTGAATGCTGGCGCAGGTTTGAGGGGTTTAATGGTCTCCTGCTCCTGCTTGCTGTGTTCCGATTTTTAAGTGGATAGGAAGTCACGACTATGTTTGAATTTGCTTGTGGACTCTCCATGGGAGCAAGATTCTCTAACGTTTGCCACCTTAGTTGCCTGAAGTATGAATTATTCCATCCTCCAGCTGGACCACGCCTCATTTTTGAGATAGAAGGTATGATGTTAGTCATGTGCCCACTCTGTATGCTCCATGTAGGATTCTCTTTTTTTTTTTCTGCTTGTTCATGAAATGTGGGCATCATTGACCGGGCCCAGGATTTATTGCCCTGTTTCTCCCTTGAGAAGGTGGGTGTGAGCTGCCTCCTTTGAACCGCTGCAGTCCCGTGTGGTGTCGGGAACTCCAGACAGAGCTGTAAGGGAGGGAGTTCCCGGATCCTGACCCAGCGACACTAAAGGAACGGCCGATACATTTCTGAGTCGGGATGGTGAATGGCTCCGAGGTTGGTGTTCCCATGTATCTGCTGCCCCTTGCCCTTCCAGATGGAAGAGGTTGTGGGGTTTGTGAGGTGCAGTCTGAGGATCTTTGGCGAACTGTCAGCTCAAGCGAAACAAGTTCTGAATTGACATATAGTGAGTCAACGCACATGGAGCTACTTGGGGGTTTGTCAGATATCCCGTGCAGAGCATGGGTCTTAATGCTTACAAGTTCAGTTAGATGTTTCTCAGATCCTTGTTTCAACGTGGTGAACCAACTGGATCTTGTCTGGACAAAAACCCAACTGTATGGTGCAATCTGATCAGTTTTACGTATCTCTCAAGAAAAAGAAATCTGCCAGCCGTGAGCAACTTTCAGCTACTTGAAATGGACGTAATTAATCTCTTTGACCTGATCGTTGAGCTTTGGAGCACTTCAGTTCCATCTCTGAAAAAGCCCCTTTCTGGTCACCAGTGCTGCCTCAGAAATAGTAAAAGTTTACTGAACGCAGGAAGTTGCAGCAAATTGCGTGTGCGTTTGCCTGCTGGTTATTTTTAGGGATGCTTTGGTCAGTTCTGGTCTCTTGTCTCGCAGAAGGGCTGCAACACTGTGTTTGACCTATATACATTGCATTGTTGATGAAACGGGGAATCTTTGCTCAAGCCAGTTACACAAGAGACACACCCAAATGACTGGGGTAGGAGATGCACTCCCTGAAGATTTTTGGAGCATTTCATGCTGTGCAAGTGTATTTGCTGTGACATGAAATTAAACTTTGATGTTCCAGTTAAATTGGGAGCCTCCTGAGCCAGCTGTGTTTTTGCTCAATCAGGTGTCATGTGACTGTGTGGCTCATCTTCCCCCGTCTCTCTCTTTCGTCTCCCTCTGCCACCACATAATCGAGAAGGTGGGGGGTGAGCCACTTTCTGGAACCGCTGCAGTCCATGTGGTGTCGGGACCCCCACACAGTGCAGTCAGGGTGGGTGTCCCAGGAGTTTGGCCCAGCGACACTGAAGGAACGGCCAGTGTATTTCCAAGTCAGGACGTTGAGGGTAACGTGGAGGGGTTGGTGTGCCCATGCCTTACAAGATGGTGCTGAACTGTGTGCAATCATCGGTGGAAGTCTGACCTCGTGATGGAGGGAGAGTCTCTGAAGTGGCTGGAGATGTTTGGGCTTGACGACAGTGTCTTGAGGAACTCCTGCAGAGATGTCCTGGAGCTGAGATGGCTGACCTCCCTGCAGATCATCATTTGTGCCTGGTCTGACTCCAACCAGCAGAAAGTATCTCCTGATTTCCATTGGCCGCAGTTCAGCTCGGGCTCCTTGATTGTGCAGTTGGTCAAAGGCATCAGAACTATGGGACACTGAATAAGGTGGATCCAGAGCCAAGGGTTACAGTCCAAGAATATGGGAAGGCCCTTTCGGATTGCGATGAGGAGGAATTTCTTCACTGAGGGTGGGGAATCTTTGGCATGCTCCATCCCAGAAAGCACAAGGCAAAGATTGGTTTCTTTCTAAATTTTAAAGGCGTCAAGGGAAAACTGCTGAGGAAAGAGCCACGATCCCATCGAATTGTGGAGCAGGTGCGAATGGCCTGCCCTTATAGTTCCTATCTTCGTCTCAACAGAACTCGCTCCCAACTTTCGTGGGTGTAAGGGAGAGGACGTGGTAACTAGCTGTGAATATCCATTGTCCGTGTTTCTAGGAATTTTCACCACACTTCTGGCTGAAGGAAGCAGGCTCAAACCCCTGAAGTGGATGGGACTTGAGAGCATCTAAGGGAAACAGTTGGGTGTGTACTGATCATCCTGGGCAGTTTCATCAGCTGTGTGTTGCACAAAGCTCCTGCAATCCCAGCTGAAAGGGTTCAGGCTCTTTGTTTTTGTTGTGGGAGTGTAGCATGCCGGGTAGAAATGTGTGTTTGCTGCTCGGAACCTCCCCGAAAGGCAAACAAGCGCTGGAATTTGTAATGAAATCACAGCGAGCATTGTGGCCTGAGCTGACGTAGTGCTTCTTTTGTGGCTAGTGCAATGAACTATTCACTGAGGCGTTTCGATTTCTGCTGGAGTCTCCCACGTGCTTGAGGAGCGATGACCTGACGTCTGAGGCAGTCATGGTTTCGGTGCTCCGTACACCACGCCTCAAGGTCACGTCAACACGCTAACCAGCGACAGAAAGAATAGTTTGTGCCTTGTTAAGTTACATTCCAAGGCTCTTGATAGGAACGTCATAAAACTTGACTTTGAGTCTCATAAGGGAGAAATAAATTCACCACCGACTCTTGGTCGCACAGTATGTGCCACCTCAGAAACTCACCCAAGGCTCCTTCAGTATCTTCCGAACCCACAATCTCTGTCAAGCAGGCCAAGGGCAGCAGATACATGGGAACCCCATCCCCTTCAAGATATTCACCATCCTCAATTGGAAACAACTTGCCTCATCCTTCCAACAGATCTGGTCGATGTTCAAATGTCTGCTTCAACACCCTGAGTCAGTGCTCACTGCCTTCGATCTCCCCAGAGCCTGTCCCCCGCCATCGACAAGGCCCAAGTCAGGACTGTGTGAGGGAATACTCCCCACTTGTCCTGGATGGGGGGGGGGCAGCTCCAACAACACTCAAACTTTGACACCATCCAGTGTCAAAGCAGCCCCCGCTCGATTGTCCCCACACCCACAAACATCCACTCCCTCCACCCCCCGACACTCAGTAGCAGCAGTGGGTACCACTTAGAAGGCGCACTGCAGCAACTCCCCAAGGCTCCTCAGACAGCACCTTCCAAACCCCACGGCCACTTCCATCGAGGAGGACAAGGGGCAGCAGATACCTAGAAACACTATCCCCCGCAAGGTCCCCTCCCAACAGCTGGCTTTGATCGAGGTTCCTTCGGTGTCACCAGGTCAAAATCCTGGAAAAGGACAGGACAAGGTTGCCATTGCTGTGAGAGCAGTCAAAAGTCAGCCATTGGAGCAACAAGTTTTGGATTTTCCTGCCCATGACAATTTTTGGATGAGCCCATATCAAGTGAGCCGCTGGAGGTTTCTGATCTTATTAAATACAGGAAATGGGAGTATGACTGAATGTTTTTGAGGTCCATTCCAGCATTGGATGTGAGTGTGGTGATCATCTACCCTGATCGTCTATTCCCACTTCCCCCTCAATGTCCTTCCATCCCTTTTAACCCTCAGCGCTGTGTCCCACTCAGTATTGAAAATCGTGCAATGTTTCGGCCTCCCCTGTTTTCCATGTCAGGCAATTCCGCCGGCTCACCACGCTGTGAATCAAGAGGTTTCTCCTCCTCCTTTCCCACTCCTGAATGGCCTACCCCAAGTCCTGAGACGGCGATCCCGTTTCTGGATGCGGGGGTGGGGGAGAGAGGGTGTAATGGTAAGGCTGGGAAGCGAGACCCTTGCCCAGCGTCCTGTAAGCAATAAACAGCCATTTGTGAGACTGAGGCCCTCAGACAGAGCCACTGACATTTGGAACTCGCTGCAGCAGGTGAAGGGGAGAAAGGGAGGTGTACCCCAGGATGAGGCGGATTGCCCGTCGGCATTGTGGGCCAAATGGCCTGTTTCTGGGTGCAGTGACTTCCACGGAGTGATCCCCCACTCTACAGTCAAACCGAAAAGAAGGGGGCGTATCGTGAGGTTCATCTTTTCATGAAAAGGATAAAGGTCACCGGTTGAGGAATGAGTTGTAGTTCGGTTTTGTAGTGCACTGTTTATTTCCTGCCTTCGCTGGCAGACCTGTCTCTCTCCATGCCTCTGAATATCTTCTGTCCCTGACCTGGCCGACGATGCCAGCATGTGCTGGAAGAGAGAGAGGGGGCTGGGACAACTCCAGTGTCAGTGGAGGGGGTGGGGGGGGGAGAGGAGTTGTCAACCTGCCCCAGCCCGACTCCCCCCTCCCCAACTCGGAGCTGACTGTAAGGATTTTTCCCAGAGTTGTGTCATGCGTAACAAAAGGGTTGCGTGTGTTCTCTCAGGGTTCTGGCTCCATGCCTCAGTGGTCTGCTGTTTGTGTGTGTTTTTTAATCTCCTCTGCACAGTGGAAAACTGTGCCTAGCCTCCTGCTGTGTAAACAAATACAAGCGTCCTGCACAGGAGTCTCGCATACCAAACAACACTACGTAATGAAGGCAGCTCACTTCTGCGATTCTGCTCACTGACCCAGATCAGCACCTGGGGGAGGGGAGCTGATCTTATACTGCATACCAAGGGACTGAAAGGTCATCGAGGGGTTTGGGGCATAATCTACTGCCCCTGGACAGGTGGGGTGTGTGTCTGTCTCTGTCTCTCTCTCTCTCTGTCTGTCTCTCTCTCTGTCTGTCTCTCTCTCTGTCTGTCTCTCTCTCTGTCTGTCTCTCTCTCTGTCTGTCTCTCTCTCTGTCTGTCTCTCTCTCTGTCTGTCTCTCTCTCTGTCTGTCTCTCTCTCTGTCTGTCTCTCTCTCTGTCTGTCTCTCTCTCTGTCTGTCTCTCTCTCTGTCTGTCTCTCTCTCTGTCTGTCTCTCTCTCTGTCTGTCTCTCTCTCTGTCTGTCTCTCTCTCTGTCTGTCTCTCTCTCTGTCTGTCTCTCTCTCTGTCTGTCTCTCTCTCTGTCTGTCTCTCTCTCTGTCTGTCTCTCTCTCTGTCTGTCTCTCTCTCTGTCTGTCTCTCTCTCTGTCTGTCTCTCTCTCTGTCTGTCTCTCTCTCTGTCTGTCTCTCTCTCTGTCTGTCTCTCTCTCTGTCTGTCTCTCTCTCTGTCTGTCTCTCTCTCTGTCTGTCTCTCTCTCTGTCTGTCTCTCTCTCTGTCTGTCTCTCTCTCTGTCTGTCTCTCTCTCTGTCTGTCTCTCTCTCTGTCTGTCTCTCTCTCTGTCTGTCTCTCTCTCTGTCTGTCTCTCTCTCTGTCTGTCTCTCTCTCTGTCTGTCTCTCTCTCTGTCTGTCT
>NC_057751.1:16051777-16070069 GCF_004010195.1 Chiloscyllium plagiosum | reverse complement strand
TCTCTCTCTGTCTGTCTGTCTCTCTCTGTCTCTCTCTGTCTGTCTGTCTCTCTCTGTCTCTCTCTCTGTCTGTCTGTCTCTCTCTGTCTCTCTCTGTCTGTCTGTCTCTCTGTCTGCCTCCCTCTCTTGTCACTGTGTCGGTCTCTCTCTCGCTGTGATTAATGATGGCCTGTGAACGCACAGTTGACTTTTTTTTAATGAAGAAAGTCTGGTTTCTTTTTTAAAACACCGATGTTCATTCACGCACTCTGTGAAGGTCTCTAAGTGGAACTAAAATGCTTCCAGAATGAGCAACGAGGCGGTTATGGTCGTCTCATATCGCTGGCTGTTTGAGGGTGGGGATCAAAAAGCAGTGGGTGCTGGAAGGGGCAGCTATCAAGGGCACTGCCCTTAAAACAAGGTTTGGGTACTGTCTCTGTCATCCTCTCCTGTCACAGTAACAATATCCTGTGGGTGGAGGAGTTTGCCCCTGCAGCTCGTGTCCTGCCCCATATTTACCCCGCAATCGATGCCGCAGCAAACAGTTGGCTCTTGCGCTCTCCTTGCTTTCAGATGTGTCTGAAATTGGCAGCCCCCTCCAGCTTACATGTTGTACTCACCATCACCACCCCCACCCTACTCCTTCAGCATGAGGCTGCATTAATACCATCAGTGTGACCGTCCTGTATCTGGGGTTTTCAGATCTATGAAATGAGAGCAGCAATGAGCTACTTTGTTCCTCAAGCCTGCACTGACATTCGATAATGTCGTGGGCTGAGACTCACGCATTCCTGATTTCTCTTCACCCTTCACACCCCAAAGCCTGTCTCCCACCATCGACAAGGCCAAGTCAGGAGTGTGGGATGGAATACTCCCCACTTGCCCTGGATTGGTGGGGGGCAGATCCAACAACACTCGAACACCATCCAGGGACCAAGCAGCCCCCGCTCGGTTGTCCCCACACCCACAAACACCCACTCCCTCCACCCCCTGACGCTTAGTAGCAGCAGTGGGGACCATCTACAAGACGCACTGCAGCAACTCTCTCAGGCTCCTCAGACAGCACCTTCCAAAACCTGCGACCACTTCCATCTAAAAGGATAAGGGGCAGCAGATACACAGGAACACCACCCCCATGCAAGTTCCCCTCCGAGCCCCTCACCGTCCTGACAGAGGAACCTTGATTATCCGAATTTCGGATTATCTGGACAAGATCACAAGGTCCCGATGCTTGGCTAAACTGTGTTATCCAACATTTGATTATCTGAACAAAATCCTCCCCGCCCGAGGCGTTCGGATAATTGAGATTCCTCTGTATCTCGGCTGTTCCTTCAGTGTCGCTGGGTCAGAATCCTGGGGCTCCCTCCCTGAGGGCGTTGTGTGGGGGGGTGTCCCTACACCACACAGACTGCAGCGGTTCAAGAAGGCAGCTCACCCCCACCCTCTCAAGGGGCAGACACTAAATGCTGAAAGAGATTATTTATGAAGACTTCCAGTGATGTAGCCTCTGCAGCTTTCTCGGTTAAAGGGTTCCAGACAGTCCTTAGCCTCCTGGAGGGATATACGTCTACATTTTTGGTTTTAAATCATCGCTCTGTTCTGTAACTGACTGGACCCCTGCTGCTGTTATTGTTTTATTTCAGCCGTGAGACACCAGGAGTCTCCTCTTTGCTGGTCTCCACGAAATACATGTCCTCTGTTTCTCTCCCCACCCCGCCCCCTGACATGACTACCATCACCACAGGCTCCAGCGCCAAGTGGATGTTCAGAATCCTGGTGTGTGGGCTGGAAAACATTCTGGAGCATTTGGTGGTTTTGAAATGGAAGCCATCCACCCCACCCAAGCCGGTGTTTCTGCTTACCCTCTGCAACACGGTGTTCACCTGTAACATGTGGGTCTTATTGGTCGCAGGGGCGAGAGTGGGTGAAAGACGCTGTCTGGTGCGAGGGAACACTGGTCCGGTGCCAGGGTGATGTTCCATTGTTTAGGAACCAGCTCCTGTTTCCCTGCCCTGGGCCTGTTTGTCATGTAAGCATCATGTTTGCTGATTAAACACTGAATTGTGAGCAGTGAAAGAGACGGTGATGATGATCAATGTGCATTTCACACTGACCTTGCCTCCTGAGACCAACTCAGCGGCGTTCTCCACTCCCACAGCACCACTGTCTCTCACTGCACCTCTGCCTCATCCCTGGACCAGGGGCCACAGTAGTTCCCTTCTGTGCCTCTTGCTGTTGAGGTGTGTCTGGGACCGTCCTGGCTACTGGAAAGGACATACTGGAGTCAGTATGTTTTAGGTGCTTAGTTTGGATTCCTGATTTCACCTACTTATTATTTTGAAATCATATGCACAAATTCACTCAGGGCATGGGCATCATGGGTACAGCATTTATTGCCTCCTTGAACCACCGCAGTCCGTGTGGTGTAGGAACTCCCACACAGCGCCCTGAGGGAGGGAGTCCCAGGATTCTGGGCAAAAGTGAGGACTGCAGATGCTGGAAACCAGAGTTGAGATCAGAGTTTTCCTGCTCCTCAGATGCTCCCTGACCTGTGCTTTTCCAGCACCACTCTGATCTAAACTCTGGGTCCCAGGATTCCGACCCAGCGAAACTGAAGGAACGGCCAATATATTTCTGAGTCGTGATGGTGAGTGGCTCGGAGGGGAACTTGCAGAGGGTGGTGTTCCCATTATCTGCTGCCCTGGATAGAACTGCTTGTGGGTTTGTGAAGGTGCTGTCTGAGGAGCCTGGGGGAATTGCTGCAGTGCGTCTTGTAGATGGTACCCACTGCTGCTACTGAGCGTCGGGGGGTGGAGGGAGTGGATGTCTGTGGGTGTGGGGACAATCAAGCGCGGGCTGCTTGTCCTGGATGGTGATTGGTAGATGACATGAGGAAATGCTTGCTCACCCAAAGGCTGATGGGTATCTGGAATGTATTGCCTAGTTTGGTGATTGAAGTGAAAATCCTCAACTATTTTAGAAGAGGAAGAATCTGGATCTGTATGGTTTCAAATCAGGCCCTGGAAAGTGGGCTTAAAATTCTGGATGTAGGTTTGCTCGCTGAGCTGGAAGGTTTGTTTTCAGATGTTTCGTCACCATACTCCGTAACAGAATCAGTGAATCTCCAGATGAAGCGTGCTGGCTTCCTATTTGTGTTTAAGGTTCCTTGGGTTGGTAACGTCATTTCCTGTGGTGACATAATTTCCTGTTTATTTTCGCAAGGGGTGGTAAGTGGGATCTGAGTCGATGTGTTTGTTAATAGATTAAAATTGGGCTTAAACTTGTTGTAATTCAGAACTAATGGGTTGCCTACCTCTTTGTGTGCAGTAACTTCCCTTTGGTCCCAAAGAAAATGCTGGCTGGTGCACTGCCTTCAAATGCAACATCATAACGTTGTGTTGTAATCACCTTTGTAGTCAGGTTAACTAAAGTTCTTCCTCAGCACTAACTCATAGAAGGTGTCAAGCTGCTTCACTCCTGACTTGGGCCTTGTCAATGGTGGGACAGGCTTTGGGGGGAGTCAGGCGGTGAGTTACTCAATGCAGCATTCCCAGCCTCTGACCTGCTCTTGTAGCTACTGTGTTTGTATGGGCTGGTCCAGTTTAGTTTCTAGTCAATGGTAACCCCCAGGACGTTGATAGGGGAGGGATTCAGTGATGGTAACACCATTGAATGTCAAGGGGGCGATGGTTAGATTCTGTCTTGTTGGAGATGGTAACCTCCAGGATGCTGGTTGATAGTTTCGGGGGGTGGGTCGAATTAGTGATGGTAACACTATTAAAGACTAAAGATTTATTGTATCCGAATGAAATAGAGGAAGAAAGTGAACCAAGCTGTGGAAGTGTCACAGTTTGAGGTTAAGGGTCAGCTCAGCCATAATTCTGTTGAATGTCGGTACAGGTTGGGAGAGCCTGAATGGCCTCTATTCATTCCTGTGACCAGGTTGTGAGCTGAACAGTTTGTGTGATTAACATCTCTGGACGATGGAACGGTGTTTTGTTTACTGCTCCACCTCTGCTGCAGTTTCTGTGCAGCTAAGGTAACAAAGAAGGATTTGTGATTGGGTGATAACTGAACTTCGTCTGAAATGCAAGACTTGTTTGGAATGTGCAGTAGCGAATGCCGTTCCCCACACCCTGGCCCTCCGGCAGTGCTCTGCAATTAAAATACCACTTTTCAAGAGGTGGGTGTGGGTTGGAGAGAGAGAGAGAGTGTACAAGGAGATTTGCTGCAAGTTTGTGCCTGGCACCCTGGTAACATGAGACTCTCTCTTCTCGATCGCTGAGAGTGGAAGATAAGATAGCTGTGGGATTGTCAGAGAGCTAGTATTTCATTTGGAGGGACCTCGATTTGACTGCCAGGTTCGACAATTGTTGGCTTTGTCTCCATGACATGATTGATGCTTCACACCGCCAAAGTGAGGCACCTGTAAAACTAGCGTGCTTGTATCATTTTGAAGATTTCTGGACCGTGTTTGGCTATTTGTTTCCTCCTCCCATTGTGACGCCCATTCTGCCATCTTGGAGAAAACCGGGGCCCCTCAACTGGAGCCTCCCCCTTAGTGGAACTGAGTGCCAGTTGCCTGGAACATTGTGATGTTTAGCGCGCTGTCTCACTCTCTGTCTATTTATTAATGACAGTCTCTAGGTAGCGCAGAGCATGTTCAATCTTTTTGCCTCACACTCATCACGGCAAAATGCAAAAAATCCACATTTCAGACTCTTGCAGCAATTGATCCTTTCCTGAGGGGAGAGGGTGCTGATAAGTTGGCAAACTGACCTTGACTGAGGTATTAAATTGATCCAGCACACTCTTCACTCATTATTGAGTATCTGGAATTAAGAGACATGGGGTCCAGCAGCACGGAAACAAGCCCGTCGGTCCAACCTGTCTATGCCAACAGTGATCCCAAACTAAACTAGCCCCCACTTGACAGCGCTTTGACCCATAATCCTCCAAACCCTTGCTGTTCATGTATGTACTCAAATATCTGGTAAATGGTGTAACTGTACCCACACTCACCACTTCCTCGGGAAGGTCATTTCACACACGAACCATTCTGTGTAAAAGAAAATAAAATTGCCCTCTCCCCCCCTTGTCCTTTTGAGTGTTCTCTCCTCTCACCTTGCAAATGTGCCCTCTAGTCTTGACATGCCCTACCCTGGTCTGCCATTCACCTTATCTATGCCCCTCATGATCTTAGAAACCTCTATAAGGTCACCCCTCAACCTCCTACGCCCCAGCCTGTTCAGCCTCATGTCATAACTCAAACCCTCCGTTCCCAGCAGCATCCCAGTAAATCTCTTCTGAACCCTCTCCAGTTTAATATAATCATTCCTATAACAGGCAGACCAGAACTGGACACAGTTCTCCAGATGAGGCCTCACCAACAACCTGTACATCCTCAACACGACACCCCGACTCCTGTAGTTTCTCGTTTAATTTCAGTCATCCACAGGATGTGGGTTTTACTGGCTCGGCCAGCAGTTAATGCCCATTCCTGATTACCCAGAGGGCAGTTGTAAGTGTCAGTCATGTTGCTGTCGGTCTGGAGTCACATGGAGAAGGATGGCAATTTCCTTCCTTAAAGGGCATTAATGAACCAGGTGGTTTTTTCCGACTCGTTACAGTGGGTTCGTGGTCATCATTCATTCTAGATTATTGTTGACTGGAAATTCCGCCACCTGATGTGCCAGGATTCAAACCCAGGTCCTCAGAACATTACTGGGTCCCGTACAATAATACCACAGGGCCATTGGTTCCCCCTGGTGTTTGTCCTGAGAATTGCATAATAACATACTTCAGCAACACACCCCCTTGCTTTTCCAGCCACTTTCATATCATTCGATTTCTTCGTCCCCCATCCAAATTTTGTTTTTCAAAGAAAAAAGCGTGCATATCTGAATTTGCGCTCTGTGGTAGTGAGTTCCATGTTTAAGCCACTCTCTCTTCGGTAACGGGAGTTGATACTGAATGTCCGGTTGAATGTTGTCAGCTTTGGCCCCCATTGCTGAGGGACAGCCCTTGCCTACTGGCCTCTTAGTGGGGACGAAGGCCGAGTGCTGTTTTCACTCGATGACTAATCCAGAGACCCAGGTAATGTTGTGGGGTCCCAGGCTCGGTCCTCCCCACCCCCGACTGGAGAGAGAGAGGGGTCAGATAGTGTTGGAGAAGTTCCTTTCCCATCGCAGTGTCGGAGCCTGACATTGCTGTTCTCCCCCTGATTTGCTGACCAGGGGGCCAATAGCTTTGGGCCTGTTTAGCTTCTCAAAATTCTAATCGGTTTCGAACAGCTCTCCCTTTTGGAAGGAGCTTTGTAATCTCTGCTTGTGCCAGATAACTGGAGCCATTCCTATGTGGTAGCTCGCTCTCTCGCACTCTCTGACCTTTTGTGTGTCTCTGGACATGATCAACAGCTTCCTTTCTACAAAGGAATGTAGAGGCTTCACTCCTCGATCGACCTACTGTATTGTAGATGGTCTCCACAATGTGGAGCGCACTCTTGCGTTGTGTGGTTCATTGGGTGGCACTCAAGTGCTCTGAATCATGAGGTTCCTGGTTCAGACCCTGGCAGAGCATTGCAGAGGGTGTGCTGCACTGTTGACAGTCGCAGGGTATTTTTCCCTTGGGCAGGCCGTTCGGGTCCTTCAAGCTTGCTCTCCCATTTCAGCTCGCTGACAATTAACATCAGCTCTGCCTTCCCGCAAAGATAATCTTTCGCCCCCCCCACTTAAACATTTACAGATTCTACATTGATTGCTGTTTAACGATGGGCACTCCAAAGGCGCTCAACCCTTGGTAAGACAGGGTAATGTTTCCCCCTCGTCGGTTAATAAATGGGCACCTCCTTATTTGTAAACTGCTGACCCCTAATTCCACAAGAGGTCAAATTCCAGTGTAGAGTTTACCATTAAAAGTGGGACCCTCAGGAGCTTTGATTTACTGAGGGGTCTTGAGGTGCAAGTCGGTAGCTCCCTGCAAGTGGAGGGAGTGGGCGAGGTGGGACAGAAGGTTTGGCATGTTTACCTTCATCGGTCGGGGCATGGAGGACACGAGTTGCCAAGTCGTGTTGCAGCTGCATTAGACTTTGGTCAGGCCACGTTGGGATACTGTGTGCAGTTGTGGCCAACGCAGTACAGGAGGGTTTGGAGGCTTCGGAGAGGGAGGCAGAAGAGGGTTTACCTGGATGTTGCCTGGATTGGAGTGGATTAGCTGTAAGCAAGAGGCTGGGCAAACTTGGCTTGTTTTCACTCCAGCATTGGAGGCTGAGGGATGACCCGATACAAGATTATAAAATTATGAGAGGTGTGGATAGGGTGTGTACTCGGATTCTCTTTGTCAGGGTAAAAATGTCAAATACTTGGGGGGTGGGGGGGCATAGGTGTAAGGTGGGGAGGGGGAAAAGTGTTTAAAGGAGATGTGTGAGGCAAGCTTTCTATGCACAGGGGTGGTAGTTACTTGGAACCAGCTGCCAGGGGAGTGGTAGAAGCAGGTAAGGTAGCAACATCTAAGAAGCACTTAGACAAACGTGAACAGACAGGGAGTAAAGGGATACAGATCACGGGCAGCAGATGGTTTAGTTAGAATAGTGTCATGGTCAGCACAGATGTGTGGGGCCGAAGGGCCTGTTCCTGTGCTCTCTCCTGTAAGAGGGAGCGACCTTTCAGCACCAGCCCGGTGAAGCTCCCTCAGGATCTCGTGTTTGTTATGTCACCACTGTTTTTTCTGAATTCCCGAGGATACAGGTCAGGGCAGAACCTGATCAGAAGTATGGAGAGAGTGGTGGGCGGGGGTGAATGATGGGAAGGTTAGCCCAAGATGCTGGTACAGTTACCGTGTTCAAAAGACGTTTGAACAAGTACACGGATGGAAAAGGTTTAGGCAGGCCTGGGCCCAAACGCAGGCATCTGGGACTAGTTTAGTTTGAGATGTCTGGTCAGCATGGAGGCGTGGGGCCGAAGGGTCTGTTTCCATGCTGTGCGTCTCTAAAACAGGGGCTGGTTTGTTCTAATGGGTTTCTCTCGGTCTCTCCTGTCAGATGGTACAAGCTGTATTCCAAAGCCGGGAAGGCGGATAAGGAGAGGGGCGAGATCGAGGCTGACATCCAGTTTGTGCGCAACAACATGACGGCCAGCATGTTCGACCTGTCGGGCACGGACAAATCCCGCTCCACCCTGGGGAAGCTGAAGGACAGGCTCAAGGGCAAGAAGAGAGGCGGCTTCTCGGACTCTGCGTCCGCCATCGTGCCCAGCCTGGGCACCGTGGCTGACAGCGACGGCGAAGACGAGCTGCCGACCAGCAAGGCAGCCACCACGTCCAGGCTCAAGGGGCTCTTCCCCAAGTCCAACCTGCAGCGCAGCTCGCTCTCTCAGTCCATGTCGGTCATCCCCACCGCCCCCTCCTCTCCTCCCAGGGGCACCAGGGACAGGGACAGCCACGGCTTCACGGAGATAAAGCTACATGATTCGGCGGGAGGTACGTTCGCGTGGCGCTGCTTCTTTTTAAAAAGAAAACGTTTCCTGTGGCCCAATGCTTCGGGTGTTTACTGAGCCAGGAGAAGGCCACGGGGGTTGTGTGTACGGGATGGAGTTATTTTTTTAAAAGCCTTGCCTGCTTTCTGAACCGTTTTGTCGTCGGGCGGGTATGGCGGGCGGACAGGGCTCGGTGTGAGTTTGGTGAGGGGCAGCAGGGCTTCAGATGGGCAGAGGCCGAGGAATGGCAGGTGGAACTTAATTCAGGTAAGTGCGGGGCGTCACATGTTGATCAGGCAAACCAGGGCAAGCGTTGTCCACTTAATGGTAAGGGATGTTGTCCAACAGACCCAGTTCCTTGAAAGTGGCGTCACATGTAGAGAGGGTAGTGATGAAGGTGATTGGTACGCTCCCCTTCGTTGGTTAGGGCATTGGGTGCAGGAGTTGAGATGTCATCTTACCAAGACATTGGTAAGGCCATATTTGGTGTACTGCATCCAATTCTGGTTGCCCTGTTACAGGAAGGGTGTTCTTGAAGTGCAAAGGGTGCAAAAAAGATTGACAAGGATGTTCCTGAGACTGGAGGATTTGAGTTTAAAGGGGAGGCTGGGACTTTTTCCCCCCCCCCACCCCCGGGAGTGTAGGAGAGTTTTATAAAATCATGAGGGGCGTGGATCAGGTTAAATACCCAAGGTCTTTTCCCCAGGGCAAGGGAGTCCATAACTACATAAAAAAGGTTTGGGCTGAGAGGGGGAAGATTTAAGATGGACCTGAGGGGCAACGTCTTCACATACAGAGGCTGGCTCATGTGTGGAATGAGCTGCCAGAGGAAGTGGTGGAGGCTGGTACAAGGACCAGGTTAGGAAGGGTTTTGAGTTTGGTCCAAGTGCTGGTAAATGGGACTGGATTAGTTTCGGATATCTGGTTAGCGTGGACAAGTTGGACCTATTTTTGTGCCGTGTGACACTATGACCCAGATACATCTTTCTTTGAAGTTTGCGTCACACGTTAAAGCATTGTCTTCGTTTTTCAGTCCTTTGAGTGCAGGCGCTGGGACACCGTGTTGAGGTTGTTCAGGACATTAGTGAGGCCCCTTCTGGTCGACCAGTTTTAGGAAGGATGTTATTCCGCTGGAGAGGGTTCAGAAGAGATTTCCCAGGATGACGTTATTGGATATGGAAGGTCTGAGTGACGAAAGACAGGATAGGCTGAGACTGTGTCTTTACCTGAGCAGAGGAGGTTGAGAGGCAAGCTACCAGAAGTTTAGAAACTAATGAAGGGTATATGGAAGATGTCTTTTCCCGACGGGGGTGGGGGGGGGGGGTTTGAAGACTTGGGGGCATATTTTTCAGGTGAGAGGAGAAATATAAGAACAGGCACGAGGAGCACACTTTTTTTACGGAGTGGTTTGTGTGTGGAATGAACTTCCTGAGGAAGTGGTGGACGTACAATGTTGGAAAGACATTTGGATAAGCCCGTGAAGTGGAAAGGCTTGGATGACGTGAGCCAGGCGCAGGCAGGTGGGGCTAGTTTAGTTTGGGGTTATGGTTGGCACGGACTGGTCGGGCCGAAGGGTCTGCTCCAATGCTGTATGACTGTGTCACGGAGGGCGGGAGGATAGCAGGAGGTCAGTGTGGAGCTCGCAGAGACATTTAGCTTGGGGGGTCAGAGAGGTGGACGATTTTTTCTCCCTCTGGATCCTCATGCGTTCCAGTAAATGTCTCACAGATCTACACCGAAGCCGCCTCCCGTACTGCCATTGGCAAAGACCCTGAAGATGACAATTCTCCGTAACGTGGGAGGGCGCGCAGGCACATTGAGCTGTGCCGACTGAGTGACCTCCTGGCACCGGACGTTGTGAATCACACAGTATGGAAGAGGCTTTTCTGTCCATCCAGTCTGTACTGCCAGAAATACGCGATGACCTCCGCTAGTACCACTTTGCTGCAGTAGGCCCAAAGCCTTGAATGTTGTGGCGCTCCACGTACTCCACCAGCACAATGTAAAAGTTGTGAAGTTTGTATGTTCCAGATGTCTGGAATGTCTGCTCGCATCTGCCTTTAAAATAAGGAAACGTTAGGATCTGGGGCACCTCCTCAAGGTATTCTTGGTCGGGGGTGGGGTTCTGGTCTGGTCCATGACACTCTGCTTCTCAACCTCTCCCCTCCTCGAAGGCTGAGTGACCCCTGGGTTAGTGGGAGAGTGGGAGTTCTCTGTCGATTGAGTCAGAGTGTCACCACCTCCCGCTCCCAGAGTTGGTGAGGCCGCTTCTGTTTCTCGAGAGGCGTTAGTTTTTAATCTTGTTGAACTTTGTCGTTGTGCAGAGGAGACCTCCCCGAAGGGCCTGCACGTCCCCAAGATTCTGAGCCACAAGCGGGCGGCCAGCGCCGACAACAAGCAGCTGGACCTGGTGCTCTCGGGGAACGCGAGGAAGGAGCCTCTGTCGTTGTTCGGGGGCCTGAGGCCCAAGAGTGACCCGGTGTCCCAGTCCAACCTCTGCATCAACGGCAGCCATGTCTACACGGAGGAGCCAGCCCAGGCCGTGCCCCCGCCCAGACCCAGGCCCGAGCCCAGGAGCCGCTTCTACGCCCCGTCCCCCGAAGAGGGCTCGAGACCAGATAGCCCCCCCCGTGGGCCGGCTGACCCCCCGACCCCCGTCTCGGGCAAGGGGGCACCGGATGCCGGCGACGAGGGGCGGGCTCGCTCGTTGAACCCCTTCGAGGCTGAGGAGGAGGAGGAGGAAAGGGGGCAGACGCCGGAGCAGGAGGGCGGACAGGAGCTGGCGCCCGAGGAGCCCAGGCCCCAGGCCAAGAAGGAGGAGGTCCGCCGAGGGGGCCTGATGTCCCTCTTCCCCAAGAAGGCAGAGGCCCCCAGAGCCCCCGAGGGGAAGGACCCCCGCGGGCTGTCCGACGAGGATCGG
Organism: Chiloscyllium plagiosum; assembly: GCF_004010195.1. Classification (NCBI taxonomy): domain Eukaryota; kingdom Metazoa; phylum Chordata; class Chondrichthyes; order Orectolobiformes; family Hemiscylliidae; genus Chiloscyllium; species Chiloscyllium plagiosum. The sequence continues at coordinate 16,058,699 of NC_057751.1, read as the reverse complement.
GGGGAGGTCAAGAAACCAACGAGTACCTCGGTGTGGGCAAGCAGGACGGCGGCCGTTAAACCCAAGTAAGCTGCGCCAATCCGGGGGCGTAATCTCAAAGCCCATCACACCCAACATGCCCCTCCCACCCAACCTTCACTCGGTTTCCTCACCAGGGAACCAGGCTTAGTCTGGGTGTAACCCGCGGACCCCTTGCCGGGACACCTTTTTTTTTCCCTCCTGATTCGAGCTCTGTCCACATCACTCCTCCCTGGGTTGGAAAGGTGGATGAGTGGGCTGAAGGAGCTCCTGGGGCGCGCTCCCATCCTTTCAGTAGGAGACACGAGCTTCCCCCGGCACTCCTGGTGCGTACTGAGCTTCCATGAGGATGTGATGGGATCCTGACTGACTTGTACATTGTGTAAAACCCCTTCCCTCTCCGTCTTGGTCGAGGCCAATACTCTGTTAGCTTTCCCAATCACTTGCTTCAGCTGCACACTAAATTGTTGAGGTTCACATACTGGGTCACCCAGATCCCTCGACATCACCGTCTATCTCTTGCTCTCTCTCCGCTCGGTCTGTCTCTCTGATTTCTAATAGAGAGAGAGATCTGATTTCTAATATCTCTCTCTCTCTCTCTGATTTCTAATCTCTCTCTGATTTCTAATCACTCCCTCTCTCAGGTTTCCAATCTCCCTCTCTCTCTCTGATTTCTAATCTCTCTCTCTCTCTCTCTCTCCCTCTCTCTGGTTCCCAGTTTCTCTGGTTCCCAGTCTCCCCTCCCCCTCTCTGGTTCCCAGCTCTCGCTCTCTCTGATTTCTAATACCTCCTTGAGAATGGGTTGTTTCTTCCATCGGGGTATTGTTCTGAGGACAGCGTGAGGCAAGATTAGAGTTCCCTCCCCCCATCCCTGCTTCCATTTTCCTTAGCTCAGATCCTGTCCCTTTCTTATTGTTCTCGAGGCAGTGACGTTCCTGGGAGAAGCAGGGGGCCCTCTGACGAGTCTTCTGTCCTCTCTCCGCAGATTGGAGGTGTCTCCGAAGGCTGAAACCGGAGCCGGAACCTCATCACCCTCTCCCCCGCTCCTCTCGGCTCGGGCCCACCCCTTTGACCTGACCCCGGTCCTCCAGGACGTCCCGTCTCTGCGCTCCCCCTCCTCAGACTCCAGGACAACAGTGTGGGCCTCCCCCCTGCCCCCTCTTCCCAACTCTTCCTCCTCATCCTCATCCTGCTCTCCTAATACCTCAGAGGCCTCCATCAAGCTCAAAAGGCAGAGGGCGCCATTCAGGGAGGGCAACAGGACGCCCGCCGAAGACCTCTTCTGGGAGTTGACCCATGGGAGCCCAGGGACGGGTGGGGGCCAGGGGTCACCTGGGAGCCCGAGGGTGGTGGGAGAGGGGTCAGAAGGCAGGGAGACACGGCCCCCATCCCAGGATCCCAGGCTGGCTGGCACCCCGGAGCCATGGGCCTCTCTTCACCCAGACTCCTCACCCCTGTCCCCAGGGGACGCTGTCACCACCTCCTCGTCCCCAGGGGGCGCTGTCACCACCTCCTCGTCCCCAGGGGGCCCTGTCACCACCACTTTCCCGTCCCCCTCACCCCAGTCCCCAGTGGACACTGTCTCCCCCTCACTCCCATCCCCGGGGAGCACTGACTCCCCCTCACCCCCATCCCTGGGAGGTGCTGTCAGCACCATCTCCCCGTCCCCCTCGCCCCAGTCCCCAGGGGGTGCTGTCTCCCACTCATTCCCGTCCCTGGTGAGCACTGTCTCCTCAACCCTCCGGGAGCCCCCTGCAGTCCCTCCGAGGGGCGGGACACCCACACCAGGGCTCCCTGTCCCGGTGCCCAGGCGCGCGGCCCGGGTGGACCCACCCCCTTCTCCAGAAGGCCAGCCCGGCGTGGGCCCTTCCCCTCAGGGAAGGGGGTCTGGCTGTGAGAATGCCGAGCGCCCCATCCCGGTGACCGCAGGACTGAAGGAGAACGAGGAGGTCTGTCCGGACACCTCCGAGTTTCCCCGTGCACTGCCCGCTCTCCCGGAGGAGCCCCTGGCTTGGAATGGTGACCCTTCCCACACGGGCAAGATGGCTGCTGGGGAGGTGGGGTGGAGGGGCGGCCTGGCCGAGGTCGCAGCGCCCCTGGAGGAGCCTTTGACCGAGCCAACCCCCGTGGGCCCTCGCTGGGAGCAGTCCCCGAGCCCGGTCGCCCTCGCTCCTTCCCTCCTCCCGGCCTCTCGTGCTCCTTCACCTCCGGCCCTGTCGCTCCTCCTCTCCCCGTCCCCCCCGCTCCTGTCCCCATCGTCCTCGCCCATGATCAGTGCCGCTCGCTCAGTGAATCCTCCTGAACCGGGACTTTCTGACCGGAAGAGGCTGCCTCAGGCTAAAGTTTTGCCCACGGAGACACAGCCAATCGATTCCCTGAACAGTGAGTCAGCTGTACCTTCCAGACGCAGGTGAGGTCCGGCTAGCTCCAAGTATTGCCTAAAACCTCCCCCAAAGCTCCGTCCCTCCTTTGGGGTGACTGTGACCTTGCAGAGGTTTATAAAACCATGAGGGGTGTAGATAAGGTCAATGACAGGTGTCTTTTCTCTAGCATGGGGGAATTTCGGGACTCAGGGTCCATATTTGTAACGTCAGAGGAGAAAGATTTATTCAAGGCATGAAGGTCTACGCTTTCTACGCAGTGATTTGTGTGTGGAATGAACATGGCGAGGAAGTGGTGGGTGTGGGTATGGTTACAACATTCAAAAACATTTGGATAAGTAAATGAATAAGAAATGTTTGGAGGGTTGTGGGCCAGGAGCAGGCAGGTGGGATTAGTTTAGTTTGGAATTAGGGTCAACACTGACTGGCAGGACCGAAGGGTCTGTTTCTCTGCTATATGACTCTGTGACGTCATCCGAACCTTGGCTTGGGTTAAATTTGTTTTATTTTATTATCCTCAGCCATGGTTATGCTGGCAAACGATGACTGTAGCATGTAGGATCACTGTCGTGCAGGCTGAGGGCATTTGGCCTGTCGAGTTTGCACTGACCCTCCCCCCTACGAAGAGCATCCCACCCTATGCCCGTAACCACAGCATTTTCTTACCCACCTCGCCCACGCATCCCTGGATGTCAGGTTTGAGAAGTGAGCCAGAACTCTTCCCCCTACCCTGAGGCCTTCTCCAGAGGCAACATCCAGAGATGTCTGTCTTTGTCACAATTTCAGGGCAGCGGGGCTGCTGATGCTCATCTATACTGTTCCCCATCAAACACTCCCAGGACAGGGACAGCACGGGGTTAGATACAGAGTAAAGCTCCCTCTACACTGTCCCCCCATCAAACACTCCCAGGACAGGGACAGCACGGGGTTGGATACACAGTAAAGTTCCCTCTCCACTGTCCCCCCCATCAAACACTCGTCAAAGCCATAATTGCAAAACTCTCTTCCATGTGAAAAGATGTGTCATGTAAATAAGAACCAAGACCAATTCAACCTAGCCGATTACTGCCCCAGTCTCCACTCTGTAAAGTGATGGAAGGTGTCATCAACCGGGCTATCAAGCAGCACTTACTCAGCAATAACCTGCTCAGTACCCCCCAGTTTGGGTTTCGCCAGGGTCACTCAGCTCCTGACCTCATTACAACCTTGGTTCAAACACGGACAAAAGGGGCCGACTTCCAGAGGGGATCGCCCATCAAATACTCCCAGGATAGGGACAGCACAGGGTTGGATACACAGTAAAGTTCCCTCTCCACTGTCCCCCCCCCCCATCAAACACTCGTCAAAGCCATAATTGCAAAACTCTCTTCCATGTGAAAAGATGTGTCCTGTAAATAAGAACCAAGACCAATTCAACCTAGCCGATTCCTGCCCCAGTCTCCACTCTGTAAAGTGATGGAAGGTGTCATCAACCGGGCTATCAAGCAGCACTTACTCAGCAATAACCTGCTCAGTACCCCCCAGTTTGGGTTTCGCCAGGGTCACTCAGCTCCTGACCTCATTACAACCTTGGTTCAAACACGGACAAAAGGGGCCGACTTCCAGAGGGGAGGGGAGAGCTGACCGCTCTTTTGCAGCAAGGCTGCACTGGACAGACTTGTGGCATCAAGGAGCTGTAGCAAAACTGGAACCTCTGGAGCGGGTGCAACTTGAACCCAAGCTCCTGGTTCAGAGGTTGGGACACTGCCGCTGTCCTGCAAGACCTCCGCAGGGATGTGTCCTCAGCCCACCATCTCCAGCTGCTTGAACATTAACCTTTGCTCCATCATAAGGTCAGAAGTGGGGACGTGCAATGTTCAGCACCATTCAGATCCTGAGGCAGTCTATGTTCAAATGCAACAAGATCTGGACAATATCCAGGCTTGGGCTGAGCAGTGGCTGATGATAAAATTATTACCAGTGACTGGCCGTCTCTGCGAATGGGTGGGAGAATCTAACCATCTTCCTTTGGTGTTCAGTGGTATAACCAGCACTGAGCTGGCTACCTTGTGGAGTGCACTGAGGGTGGGCAGTAAATGTTAGCCTTGCCAGTCATGTCCCGACTTGGGGCACCTGCATGTAGTAGCCTGCACTAAACTGTATTGGTCCTTGTCTTCAGTTGATCATAGAATCCCTACAGTGTACAAAGTAGGCCATTCAGCCCAGTTGAGTCCACACTGACCCTCCATAGAGCAAACCCACCCCTCCCCCACCCCTAACCCACCCCTCACCCTCTCCTTGTAACCCTGCATTCCCCCCCCCGGCTAACCCATCTAACCTGCACATGCCTGGACACGACGGGGCAGCTTAGCATGGCCGATGCATCCTAATGTGCATATCTTTGGACTGTGGGAGGAAACCCATGCAGACACGGGGAGAATGTGCAAACTCCACACAGTCGCCCAAGGCAGGAATCGAAACCGTGTCCCTGGCGCTTTGAGGCAGTAGTGCTAACCACTGAGTTATTGTGCTACTTAAATTTTTCTAAAAACTTCAACCAGTGTTTCTAATCAACTTGTTCAGAGATGTTATTGTACACCTCTGCAGTAGATGGGAGTTGAGCCTCCCAGTCCATGGTTTGGGACACTACCTCTGCACCAAAAGAGGGCCCTAGCGATCGATGAAACAGGGGGTTAACTGACTTATTGTCTCAGCAGCTTACAAGGCCTTAGTTACCCCCCTAGCGGCCGACGGACAAGTACTAACCTCCTGTGCTGAACAGCCACCCCATTATCCTGCTTCCCCCCCGAGAATGGTCCCTTGCACTTTTCGATCTAAGTTCAAATTCTGAATCCGAGGGTGGGGAAAGTCATGTATGCTTCACGTTTTAAATGCAGTTTGTGCATGGTGACGTTCAACCTCAGAACGGGGATGGGGCAGCGAAGGTGAGCACTTGTGGACCACAGAACTGATCAGATTCGATCGACCCTGTACAACAATACAGTGAAAAGTATTGTTTCCGACTCCAGTTGGGGAACAAATTGCGAACTCCCTGCTGACTTCCCCCTTCCTTTTTTTTTGTTTCGCAGCTGCATTTTACTAGCGCCTCGCTCAGCGCCAGAATGCCCTGAAACATTTCGTTAGACCTTTCGATACAGGAAGCTTGGCGCCCAGTTTGCGCACATGAAGCTCTCTCCAAGTGTAGCAGGCCTCATGGCATAGCGGTGAGGAATCGGGGCTGAATGTCAGGCTGGGCTGGGTTGCAAGTGTGTTGAGTGCCTCTCCCTTTATTTTAAAAACCTTTCAAGCTTTCCTTCATTGGTCAGAGTATTGAGTACAGGAGTTGGGAGGTCATGTTGCGGCTGTACAGGACATTGGTTAGGCCACTGTTGGAATATTGCGTGCAATTCTGGTCTCCTTCCTATGGGAAAGATGTGAAACTTGAAAGGGTTCAGAAAAGATTTACGAGGATGTTGCCAGGATTGGAGGATTTGAGCTACAGGGAGAGGTTGAACAGGCTGGGCTGTTTTCCCTGGAGCGTCGGAGGCTGAGGGGTGACCTTACAGAGGTTTACAAAATTATGAGGGCATGGATAGGATAAATAGACAAAGTCTTTTCCCTGGGGTGGGGGAGTCCAGACCTAGAGGGGCATAGGTTTAGGGTGAGAGGGGAAAGATATAAAAGAGACCTAAGGGGCAATGTTTTCACACAGACGGTGGTACATGTATGGAATGAGCTGCCAGAGGATGTGGTGGAGGCTGGGAACAATGACAGCATTTAAAAAGCATCTGGATGGGTATACGAATAGGAAGGGTTTGGAGGGATATGGGCCGGGTGCTGGCAAATGGGGCTAGATGGGGTTGGGGTTTCTGGGTCAGCATGGACGGGTTGGACCGAAGGTTCTGGTTCCATTCTGTACATTTCTATGACTCCATCTTCAACGCTGCCAAAAGCAGCTGAGAGGGACCTTGATGGGCAGGCCGGCGGGAGGGCTGTTCCCTCTGGTCTCTGAATGGGGGACGTTCGATCAGAGACGGAGCTGGGTGCAAATCCCCCAAAGGCATACCGAATGTTCTTCGCCCACTCCCAGAGAGCTGCTGGGGATGGATCGCTGCCAAGTCCAACCCCAAGTTCGTTCTGGTTTTTGAGGAGGGTGAGGGGAATTGGCGTTGAGGTTGCAATCACACACCCCATTGTACAGAAGAGGATGGAGGGGCCCGAATGGCCTGCTCCCATCTTCTACATACCTGGCAGTGGACAGGGGTAGGTAAGAGGCGCGCAGTAAGGCATGCTGCAGGATGTTGCAGAAGATTCCCATCTGAATTCCCAGTCATGACTTCTTCAAAAAACTTCATTTTTCATGTGTTAATATTCCTGGTGGTGAATCTGAAACCAGAGACCGATCAGGCCTTTGCTCCAACTGTTTTTAATCTTGACATCTATCTTTCTTTCCTTCCCCTCTTCTCTTTTTCATCCTCTCTCTCTCTCTCCCCCCCCCCCCCACCTTCCCCACTCTCTCCACATCGCCCCCGCCTTCCCCACTC
>NC_057751.1:16048950-16050916 GCF_004010195.1 Chiloscyllium plagiosum | reverse complement strand
TCCCCGCTCTCTCCCCATCGCCCCCGCCCTTCCCCGCTCTCTCCCCATCGCCCCCGCCCTCTCCCCGCTCTCTCCCCATCGCCCCCGCCCTTCCCCGCTCTTTTCCCCCGTTACCCCGGCCGGGCTGTAGGACTATGACCCCTTGGACCCAGCGGCTGCCTATGCCCAGCTGACCCACGATGAGCTGATCCAGCTGGTGCTGAAGCAGAAGGAGACCATATCCAAGAAGGACTCTCATGTGCAGGAGCTGGAGAACTACATCGACAACCTGTTGGTGCGGGTGATGGAGGAGACGCCTAACATCCTGAGGGTCTCGTACCAGCCCGTGAGGAAGGCCGAGCGGGTGTGACCGAGGGGGTGGGGGAATCCGATCTCCCCCCACCACCACCGTGCTGCGACCTGAGCCATTACACGTCCTGCTTTACAACTAGTCCCAGCCTGGAGAGTGGTTTGATTTTTATCATTACTGCTGTTAACGGATGTTGAGTGTGTTGGGTCATATCCCCTCCCCCGTCCAAATCTCCTCCAAGTGGTGACCGGAGCCCCCTCCGACAGCGCCATTCCCCCCCCCCCCCCCCCCCCGAAAGAAAGGAAATCTCGCTCCGAGTCTTTCCACCTGACCCAATGCAGTTCTGTCTGCGATCATGGAGCGGAGGGGGTTTGGTCAGAGCAGAATCGTACCCGTGTTTAAAAACACTCAAATTCAGGGTTGGGGGAATCTCCAAACAAGCATCTCTCCTCTTCCCCCTGCCCATTCTTTCTTAGTCTGTAACCTTTGACTCCTGCGACCCACCAAAGCTGATAGACATCTGAATCGCAGAGGTACTCTGGGGCTTTCTGACTGAGGGGTGAGTCAGTGCAGAAGCAAATGATTTTTGTTTTGTTTTAGAGGTGTGTGTATTAACAATCTAGTTTTTAGAAGGGGTGTGCGTTGATTGGTTGCCTTGGAGCCGATTTTAGCTTCTGCTCCACTCCAATATGATCCTCTTGTCTCTTTACCTCCCCTTTTGATCTTTGCCAAATCCAGTGCCTTCCTCTAAATGAACACAGATGGACAGCGGTTGACGTTTAATAATAGTTTGTCGTGATTTTGTTTTTTTTTGAGGATGTCTGATTTTTAAGACTTCACTGACTAATTGTTAACCCTCGCTGACCAGCCATCTGAAAGGGGTCTCTCGGTGTAATGTCTGTCCAAAAGAGAGTTGACTTGCTGTAACTGAGGCTCAGTAGCAGCAGTGGGTACCATCTACAAGACGCACTGCAGCAACTTCCCCCAGGCTCCTCAGACAGCACCTTCCAAACCCCACGGCCACTTCCATCGGGAAGGACAAGGGGCAGCAGGTACATGGGAACACCACCCCCTGCAAGTTCCCCTCCGAGCCCCTCACCGTCCTGACTTGGGAATATATCGGCCGTTTCTTCAGTGTCACTGGGTCAGAATCCTGGGACTCCCTCCCTGAGGGCGCTGTGTGTCTGGCGGGGGGGGTCCCTACACCCCACCCCACAGACTGCAGCGGATCAAGGGGGCAATAAATGGGAGGTCTTGTGAAATAATTTTTGGGGGGAAAGAAATGATCAGTCCTCGAAAGTGTGCCCAGGTTGGAATGGTGGCTATGAAGTGGTCATGTGAGCAAATTGACCTTTGAACCTCACTGATCTGGTGACCAGTTTGGAGCGTTACACTGTAATATAATGGATTTGAGGCTCAGGTTTGGAGGGTTGTGGGATGGAGAAAAATATTGGCTTGTCTTTATAAAAGGTACTGAAATCACAAACAAAATGTTGGGACTTCCAGCCTTCAACTGGATACCTGACTCATCCACCCATTGTCTTCTCTGGGCCAAATTATTTTTGGTGAATAGCCGACAGTTATTCACCAGCGTTTTAGGGCTGGTGTTGTATATTAAAATGACTACAGATTATTTTATATAATTTAATAAATATATATGAGAGAGAGAGAGATTTA
>NC_057751.1:15988924-16048450 GCF_004010195.1 Chiloscyllium plagiosum | reverse complement strand
GGGATTTTTTTTTTTTGAAAAGAGTAAGTCATTCTTCACAAATGTCTCTTAACAATGAACGAAAACTAGGGCCCTCACAGAGTGAGGCAGTGGTGTTGTGGGAATGTCATTGGACTGGGAGTCCAGAGACCGTGAGCACTGTTCCGAGAGCAGGACTCGAATCCCACACCGACTTTGGGGGAATTTAAATTCAGTTATTAAATCAGGAATGCAAAAGCAAGTCCCAGTAGTGCTGACCATGTCAGTCAATCCCGTTCCTTAAAGGAAGGAAATCTGTCCAGGGTGTGGCTCCACACCCCCAGAATGCCCTCCGAAAGTAGCTGAGCCAGCAGTTCTGTTCAGGGGCGATGAGGGATGGATGCAAAATGGTGACCTTTCTCATGAAAGACAGGAAATTAAAAATTCTCTTTCCGCGCTGGGTGTGGGAGAGAAAGTAACAGGAGATCCCACTTAACCCTCAGGCGTTTCCCACTATTTAACTTGATTATGGCTGATCTGGACCTTAATTCTGTCACCTGGCTTTGGTTCTTTATTCCCCCCCCTCCTCTGTACCCGACAAAAAATTGACTATCTCCCCCTCATGACATTTCCAATCGTCTGTCCACTAAACCTCAGAATTGTTCAGGGACTGAGTTGCCATCTGGTAAAAGGTGGCTTCGCTTCAGTCGGAAGAGCTCCTTGTTCTGTATTGAAATGGCTCTGTCATTGTGGTCCCACGTGTGTCATCACACTAAACTATGAGCAATCGATGTGTGGTTGTCCTCCTTCTCCTCCTCCTCCTCAAGCTGCCTCCATCTCCTACCACCTTCCTCTCCCTGTTATCTCCACGGCAGCGGGGATCACAAGCTTCAGACAGTTCAGTGGGTCCTGATCAGAGCAATGCATGATCTGCAGACTCTACCTTGCGGGGAGGGCATATGAGATGTTTGGAGGTGTGTGTGCTGTCTCCTGCATCTGAACGGTGCCTCGTCACATCGCAAAAGATTCAGCACAATTCTCCACTTCCCATTCCCCTCTTTGCATTCCCTACGATTCCCGTCTTCACATTCTCAATGATGCCCCCCTTCGCATTCCCAGGAGTTTGTCTTGTTGCATTCCCGGCGACTCCCCTCTTCACATTCCCGGCGACTCCCCTCTTCGCATTCCCAGGCATTCCTCTCTTCGCATTCCCAATGTAACCCCTCTTAACGTTCCCCGGGGCTCCTCCCTTTGCATTCCCCACCATTCTTCACATTCCCAATGTTACTCCATTTTGCATTACCAGGGATTTGTCCCTCCGCATTCCAATGATTCCCTTCTTCACATTCCCTGGCAGCTCCCCCTTCGCATTCCTGGCGATTTCTTCCTTTGCATTCCCAATGATTCCTCCCTTTGCATTCCTGGTGATTCCCGTCTTCGTGTTCTCAATGTACCCCTTTGCCTTCCAGGCGCCTCTCCACGTTACCAGTGTAGCCTCGCGACGTGCTTATTGTCTTCCCTGGCGAGCCTCTCCTATTTTGGTCAGTCACAAACCCAGCGTTTCCCATGTGTCAGGCGTGGTGGGGAGACAACACATTTGACCATCTTCAAGGGAGAGGAGGGGTGGAGGTGAGGTGTTTGGTGGATATCCCCAAGGCCATCCTCCTGCCCTCCTAGTGATCTCAATCCACAACCTGGCTCCAAGTGGAGCTGTTGCTTTGGGAGTCTAGGGTCTGGAGAACAAATGATGTTTCCTGCTCAGTAGAGCTGGATCTGAGGGATTGGTGTCGTGGAGCTGGGTACGTTGGCTTGGGAGAGACCATTGTTGTTGGCCTGCCTTTCACACCATCCGGTTTTCAGGATCTTGCAAAGGGATCGTGGGTCTGTTATAGGCTTCAAGGCTTATGGGGACATGGATCTCACTGCCGTCGTGTTATAGATGACTGCAGTCCGTAATTTGATTACTTGTTGGCCCTCTAATCATTGAGCAAAGGCCCATTCCCCAGTCAAAATCTCCTTGGCTTGTCCCTGACTGGAACCTCAGTGCAGGAAAGCGCAGAGGGGTTAGAAATTCCTGTAAAATAGACTGCAGGAGGTGTGGGGTTTTGCCATCGGTCTGTCTCTTGATGGCAATGTGCGACGCTGTTCTTCCAGCTCGTGACTACCAAGTGAAACTGGCACTGGGCCACACTGATGGAAAAGCAGTCAAGCAATTCACTGTCTCCAGCGCTGCTGCTGGTGCAACCGAACAGAGTTGAAATACAAACTTGTGATATACAGCTCCCTCCCCCACTCCTCCTTCCGGTTAAGTGATTATCTGTGCTAGCATGGGCGAGGGCAGATTTCAACAGTGAAGGGGCTGTCAGAGACTTTGTTTGCACGGTGTCAACCAGCTCTTTTCCCATAGGACGCAGCTATCACTGACAAGACCAGGATTGTTGCACTGTCCCTAACTTTCCCATGTACTCAGGGGCTTGCTGGACATCTTTGACAGTGAGCAGTTCAAGAGTCAGCATTTTGTCCCCTGAAGTGAATCTGATTTGTATGACAGTCGTGATCGTTTTTGTCCCTGAGATTGGCTTTCATGTTTAGCGTTGACTTAGTGTTTTATTAATTTTGAGTTGAAATCAGCCTGGGCCCCTCAGGGTGACCTGTCCACCGATGTATTCCCCTATTTGGGAATTGTTAAGCAGGAACAGTTGGGTGGTGAGTTGAATGAATGAACCGTAGCGTTCCCTTGAGGCTGCGTTGCGATGCACGGGCAATGAGCGTGTCTGACGGTGGTGTGTTTAAACTGCCTCTCTAGGGGAAAATGTTTCGGTGCAGTGCAGACTGCTGCGAGAATGCCAACGCCTCAATGGAGGAGGTACATCAGTGCATCGAACGTTGCCACGCACCCCTGGCACAGGCACAGGCCACCGTCACCGGGGAGCTGGAGAGGTTCCAGGTAGGGAGCAATCTGCACACAAATCCAGCCGGACAGGACGGAGCTTTGGGTTCAGTATGATAGCTTGCAGGGAAACTGGGTACTCTGATAAAAGAGCAGAGTTTTCCTTTGTTTTTGAGAAGTGTTTGGTGGCGGGAGGGAGGGACTCGAAGACCGCAGGCAGCACTTCGAGTGAGGCTGCATTAAGGGCTATAGTTTTCTGATGAGGTGCAGGTCCAGTTCTTTTCTGATTTGATTTACTCGTGTCACGTGCCCAGATACAGTGAAGAGTTTTGGTTTGCTTGCAGTCCAGGCAGACCAGACCACACACAGATCATCAGGTGGTATAACAGAGCGAGGAATGCGAGGTCACAGCTGCAAAGTAGGTGCACAAGAAGCAAGATCAATATGAGATTTGAAATTTGAGAGGTCCATTCAGGAGTCTAATAACCGTGGGGAAGAAGCTTTTCTTGAACTCACTGGTTTAAACACCTCACCGAGTCCACAACTGGAGGACTGGGCAGTTATTTAGGTTCCCTTTCATTGGCAGGTGGGCATCAGTGGCCATCGCCAGCACTGACTGCCCGAATGGGTGGCATGGTGGTGTTGCCGTGTATCATCTGCAGCCCTTGCCCTTCTAGAGGGTTGCAGGTTTACAAAGCGTTGTCATAAGGAGCAGTGCCTCTTGGAGATGGTGCACACTGTGTGCGTCAGTGGTGGAGGGAGTGAGGATGGTAGATGGGCTGCCAAGCCAATGGAGTTTCTCCTTCCCCATCTTTGTCCGATCTGCTTGTTGGCATCCTGGACGGGAGCATTCCTCTTCACTGACCAAAAAGGGTTCTCAGGCCGCGCTATTTTTTGTCATTCTAGAATCGACTGCAGCGCTGCATGATGGACTGTAACGACCGAGCGAAGGACGCCTTCCACTCTGGAGTCAAAGAGCCTGACGTCAAGCTGAAGGTGGACTCCTGCGTCAGCAAGTGTGTGGATGATCACGCTGTCCTCATCCCCAGCATGACGCGGACGCTGAAGGAATCATTGACGTCCATAGCCAAGTGAGGCAGCACCTCGGATAACGAAGTCAGGTAATTGTTCGTTCTTCTCGAAGGAAGAGGTGCCACATTGAAGCAGGGATATCACGGCAAATCAAACTCAATAACACCCCGCCCTAACCTCCACACACCGCCACGCACCCACCCAACTCCACCACTTTCCAGCACAGGAGTCTGGTAACTAATCTCTCAATTGCAGACTTGAGAGCAAAGGAGCTTGCAGCAGTGTCCTCCCCACTCAGGGACAGATCAGCAAGACCACAAGGGAGGTGGGTCAGGACTTTACCACATTTAGCAAAGTACTCGATGTTGCTCCAAGGCGGAACTCAGAGCAGCAAAGGCGCATGTCGTCGGATGGTAATAAGAAACTGTAGCCTTTCTGCTCGCTCAGTCCTTGCCTTCTTTCTGCAGCCCAAGCTGGTGGAGAAACACATAAGGGATTTAAAGCCAGTTTGTGTGGCATTGGGACAGCTTGACTTGACCCATTGGGCAAACGGAAGGAGCTGACTGCAGAAACATGCGACCCTTTGACCTCCGCTTTCGATACGTAGCATCACTCGGCTGCCTGGCTGCTCCTTCTAGTCACTGTTTCACACGGATCGGGGGCTCAATTTCACCTCAACCTTGGCAGAACGGTTCAGGGAATCAGAATGGATTTCAACTCCAGCCATCTCCACTCTTCATGCTTTTCCTTCTCCATTGAAGAATATCTTTGAAGAAGGATGTTAGTTAAAGCATGCGCGAGATGATTGCCTTCTGTCAGTGTCTGGCTCCTTGCTGTGTTGTCAAATGAGCACCCGGTCTTTTAAGTGCAGGGCACCCATAACCTTTCCCCTTCCAGATCCTATTCGATCATAATTTGGAAATGTAAAGAAAGCTGATTTCTGTTTTTATTAAAAAAATTGATTTCAGTCTCATCTGGGTCATGGAGTCGTAAATCAGAGTCTCATTTGGAAGCGTCAGGTTTCAAAAGGAAGTCAGCTCCAAGATTCCTTGAGCTTAATAAGGAAAAGGTTCCCCCATGCTGTTTTCGAGAGCACACCTCCCAGTGTAACTTAGGTTTGAGGAGCTGGCTGATTCTTCCAGCAGAAATGTTTTGAGCTCCCCTTCGGGTGAATCGTCAGACATTTTCTGTATTCCCTCACCCCACCCCGCCGCCGCACGGCTGGTTTTGCTGACTTTGAATAAAGAAATGTCGGCAATTGAGTCTCAGCATGAGACTCACTGGTACTCACTCTGAACTTTGTCTCTCTCGTGTGATATGTTGATCCTCTGACTGTGGTGTGCACAGGAAGTGTGCTGGAGGTGATATGCTGACAGAGCTGATGGCAGAGTCAGATTCTGAAGTATTTCTCATGACCGCCGCTGCTCTGACAGTCAGTTTCCTGCAGGACTGTATACCAATGTGGAAGGGACAGGAAGTGTCAGTTTTTGAGTTACACCTTCCACCAACTTCTCTCCTCCGCGTTGCAGTCGTTTCTGGGATGGGCCATGGGCTGGAGGGTGGGAATGCTAAAGACAACAAGCTGGTGCACAGGATTTGCCCACAACATGCTCGAGAACCTGTCATGCTCTTCCCAGTAGAGTTGGATGGTTCTTTGAATCCCATTGCTTTCAGCAATACCTGCCTAAATGGGATGGGAGTCAGAGCACACAATATTTCACGTGGGGCAGAATCCTCACAAGATCACAAACCGGGATCTTCATCTGTCTGTGGGTTTTCCCACCCCGACATCTGTGATGTTTCAAACCCTTGAGTAAAGCCTGCCATTCGTAAGCTTCCAATTCGGATTCTGACAACGAACCATTGAATTCATGTGAGTGTGCTTTTAGCTCCATGTAACGGGAGGGGAACAGTGCCCTGCCGTCATATCTTGAGAGACAACGGAGAAGTGTTGATGAAAAGAGAGACAATGTCACTGAAGTTTTTGTCCCCTGTGGTATAAATTATGGTGATCACTTGAAGTTTGGCATTGAGTGCAAGAGGAAGAGCTTTGGGAATATGTTTCTTTTTGCAGCGCTACTAACAAGCCTGTAATAATGTCACGTTTGCCCGGTGAACCATTAGACCTTGTGTTGTCCAGGCATCATTAGCCTTGATTCCCTCAAGCTTCACGTCTCCAATAGTTTTTGGACAGATTTAAAGGAAGCAATTGTAGTTATGTTCTTGACTCTGCAAGGATTCTGACACTGTTCAAGTTGTGTGTCAGGTATAAGCTAATTGTGGTTTTACTTGTGCTCTGGTCAAAAGACTGTGACATGCATGTCGAGTGAGGTGCTTTTTCTGATCTACAGTGTTGCTGACCACAGCTGCTTCATGTCATGTCTGAACCACCTACCTTCAGAAATGTGTAATTTGCAGGTCGATGAGAATATCGCCCCTCCCTGCAAACAAAAGCCAGGACTGAAAAAGTGCATCTGTCTTTTGTGTAACACGAGATGTAAGTGTGTGATTCCATTGAGTGCTGCCTGCCATGAAGTCTTTTCACCTCTTGTTCATCTCCAGTCTGGAGTTGGTTTAGCTGTGAAGGTTTCCTGTACGGAACTCTGTGTGTGCACGCGCGTGCAGTGTTCAATTAAAGATTTTAATCATGCTCTGGCGTCTGTCTCTTGTGTGCTGACTCATGTGGAGGTAAAGTTTGCAGACAACACCATGCTCATGGAGTGGAAATTGAACAGTACGGGTGAGGACGGGACGACTTCAGGGGCTGGTGAAGTGTGCACAACGCAGTAACCGTACGTCAGTGCAGATACAGTGTGAAAAATGTGTTGAAGGGAGCAGACGTGATCAAGTCGGTGTGTGTTACACATTACTCAGAGGCTTTGAACTGTGGGAACGTGCATCTTTTACATGTATGTTGTATTCTGCAGCCAGTGATGATAAAGACTCTGATCTTCATTCCATTGTTATGGACCAGACCAGACCCGACCCCTATAAAATATATTAAGATAGCCAAGACCATAACGTTTTATTCTTAAAGGTGTTGCATTCCATATGCAATTCGCTTGGCTAAGTTACCCGATTTGAAGCAAAACACGCTTTATTCATACACTGCAGTTAAAATACAACAAAAGAAAGAAGCAACTGGAATAACAACTCAATTGGAAAGCTTAACAGAAGATAGATTGTTTAACTATGAAACCGTGTTTGTTGTACTGTAGTAACATCCCCTGACACATCCTTGGCCAGGGCAAAATCGGTTGTCTCTCAGACATTTCTAGCAGCAGGAAGCGAACCCCAGCTTTTAGCTGGAATGGAGAGAGGAAAAACAGCTTCCACATCCAGCTTCAGGACCCCAGTAGCTGCTACTGAAAGCTAAAACTAAAAGTCCTGGTTGTGTGGGTGCTTGAAGCTGCCCATTTAGGCTGCTTCTGCTGTTCCAATTTTTAAAAAACCACCAAGTGCTCACAAGCTGTTTGTTGGATTCAAATGGGCGACTCTTCACCTCTCTTCGACACAAAAACCGGGACAAAATACACCTCTCAAAACCACGGTGCTGTCACCCCCACCCTCCCTTAAAAAAGAGATGCAGGTGGCTTCATTTTTAAAAACTTTTATTATGGTAGAAGTACACTACAATGCACTTACAATACATTAACTCTGAAAGTGCAATACTTTAAGTCCATTTGTCTGTTTTTCCCACCACTGAGTACCCCCATCTTCATTTACCAAAGTTGCGACAATTTATGGGCAATTACGTTTTCCAGTCCTGCCACGTGTATACTGTTCAAGTTGATTGGCTGTTGTCATAAGCTCCATCTCAACTTTTATGGGTTATGATCAATATGTACAATTGTCTAAGACACAATATAAATGTTGCAACGCCGACACCAAACTCAAGATCTTCACAATCCTGGACTATTTCTGTTGATGATTATTTAATTTTCTGGAAAAATACCCAGGAGGTCTTTGTATCATCATGTTAGCTCGCAAGAGTGCAGCATTGACACCCACATCACTCGCACCCTTCAATGGCTTTGTGTAATTAGGTGCAGTTAACACTGGGTCAGCGGTTAAATGCCTTCTGACAGTCCTTCATCCATTGAAATTTTCCGCAGTTTTTCAACATGTCAGTCAGTGGAGTGACTGTGCTAAAATTCAGTACGATCTTCCGATAAAACTTCACTCATTCCGAGGAATTTAGTACTTCCATCATCATTGATGGGATGGGAAACTCCCCAACAGCCTTGGTTTTCACATCCCATGGGGCCGTCAGTCCATGGACAGTGTCACGGCCCAGGAACATGACTTGGGCTTTTGCAAACTCACTCTTAGCCCACTTCCCAAAGTCGATTGAACAATTCTGATAGTTGCTCCAAGTCCTTCTATGTGTGACTAGAAACCACCAGATCATCGATGGACACCACACAATGGGTAATCTCAAAATGACTTTATGTGTTAGTCTTTGAAATGTGGCTGGCTCGTTCTTCATGTCAAATGGCATGACTTTAAACTGGTTAAGTACACTCACTTCACAAAAGTTGAAATTTCCTTTGCTCTTTTTAAAAATGCCTTAAAATCTCTAAAAATGTTCATTGCTTTACGTATTCCTCCTGGCATACGTGTGTAAACCGTATGCTCACAAATAAATTCTTTAAAGAGGTCTGGCAGTTTCTTCTCAACCAACCCCTAGCCATGTCGTACAATCTTTAGCAGCTTTTTAGTTTCCACTGTGCCTTCCTTCACCACATCAACAAAACTCACCAGCTCAACCTGTTTCCTCACATCTGTCTTCCCAGTGCTTTTTCTAACCCACCAATACTGCGACTTCATGTGGGCCTGCTTTATTACAGTGAAAACACGAGCTTTTTAACTTCTCTATCCCCCTCATGCGTTTCAATGAGGTCTACTTTTCCCTTGCCACCTGAGGATTTCTCTTTCTTCCCCCAATTTCTATTCCTCACAAATTGAAATTGATGTCGGACGCCAAACTTTAATTTATGATCCAACTCCTAATCATCTGCCATTTCTGCTGCTAATCTTGCAGTCTTAAGTCTCTGCTGTTCCACATAAGTTCTTAGTACTTCAGCAAATTAACTTTTGAACTCCAAAATAGTTGTCTAAGAGCATCATATGTTTGATCAATTTCCAGTGCCCTTATCCACCTATTAAAATTATTTTGTCTGATCCTTTCAAACTCAATATGCGTTTGACCAGGTTTTCTCGTTGGATTCATAAAACGTCTGTCGGCTTCTGGTACCAGCTGATGTGCGTTTACGATGGCATTTATCATCTCGTTATACTCCCCAGATACCTCCTGTGATAGTGATGCAAATACCTCTCTCGCTCTACCTACCAACCTTGTTTGGATCAGCAACACTCACATGGTCACCAAATGTTTCATTTGTTTAGCCTGTTTGTCAACTGAAATGAAGAAAGCTTATATATCCTTCTTATTGAACTTAGGCAACTCTTGACCACATTTATACAGATTGCCACTCGGTCTTTGGCCATGATGGGATTGCTCTCCATCTCTATCTTTGTAACTACTCTGACCTTTCACCTCTGCCTCTGCCATTTTAAGTTGACTTTGAGTTTTCAGTTCTGACCACTGAGGTTCAAAAACTCTCTCTCTCTCTCGCCTCGCTGACAGCTCCCAACTCCAATTTGTTTGCCATTTTGGAAAGCTCTGCCTTCTGGAAAGCTCCCGAAGTGCATTCCTCCACCCCCAGAAAGCTCTTAGCGACTGAAAGAGGGGAGTCCAGAACTAGAGGGTATAGGTTTAGGGTAAGAGGGGAAGATATAAAGGAGACCGAAGGGGACACTTTTTCACGGAGAGGGTGGTACATGTATGGAATGAGCTGCCAGAGGAAGTGGTGGAGGCTGGTACAATTGCAACATTTAAAAGTCATCTGGGTGGGTATATCAATAGGAAGGGTTTGGAGGGATATGGGCCGGGTACTGGCAGGTGGGACTAGATTGGGTTGGGATATCTGGTCGGCAGACGAGTTGGATCGAAGGGTCTGTTTCCGTGCTGTACATCTTTGTGGCTCTTCACAAGGCAAACTATGTTCAAACCAATTGAATGCAACACACAACATGAAAGACCCTACACTCACCACTTACTGCCTTTTGGGTCCAACAATTCTAAACCCAACCTGGAATTAGAGCATTTGATACTGGATCTGCCCTCAATTGTTATGCCCTCAAAATATATTAGGAACATAGCTTAGACCATAACATTTTCTTACTTGAAAGGCAAGTGTCAGGCATTGTGTTCCTGATGCAATTCAATTGGTCAAACTACCAGAGTTGAAGCAATACATACTTTATTTCATACACTATAGGTAAGATACAGCGAAGGAAAGAAGACATTAGAATAACTTAACTCTGTTGCAAAACTTAACAGAATAATAGATTATTTAACTACTAAAGAATAACTGTTCCAGTATTGTAACGTCCCATAGACACACACTTGACAAAGGCAAATTCAGTAAAATAATTTGTCTCACAGGCAATTCAAGCTGCATGAAGAGAACCCCAGTTTTTTAGCTGTAACAGAGAGGAATAACAGCTTCCACATCCAGCTTCAAGACCCCAGCAGCTGTTACTGAAAAACTAAAACTTCAAATCCTGGTTCTGTGGGAGCTTGACCCCACCCATTCAGGTGACTTCCTTTGTTCCAACTTAAAAAAACAAACTAATGCCTCACAAGCTGTTTGGTTAATTGGATTCACAAACACAACTCGGCACCACTGTCTTAAAACCTCTCTTTGAAAACAAAACCGAAACAAAAATACACCTCTTAAAGCCAGAATATGTGTCACACCATCACGTTGGCATGCCGACACAGGAATAGGAATGGAGGTTCATTCCTCAAATCTGCCCTGTTTTTCAACAAGAATTATCCGCGAATCCTCTTTCATTCCAGCTCCCAATAGCCCTCAACTCCCTGATTATTTCAATAATCTGTCTTTAAGTACTGTGTGATCGAGCCACCATAACTCTCAGGTAGAGAATTCCAGACACTCACCCACCTTTTGGAGCAGGAAATCATTCACATCTCAATTTTAAACGAGTGTCCCCTTATTCAGTAAAAAAGTCTCCATTTCACAATTCACCTCATGGTCCCTCCCTGTATTCTTAGAATCTTACATGTTTTTGATGAGATCACCTCTCATTCTTCTAACCTGTTTAGCCATTCTTGATAATTCATGGAGTTATACACCATGGAAACAGACCCGTCAGTCCAACTCATCCACGCCGACCAGATATTCGAAATTAATCTAGTCCCATTTGCCACCATTTGGCTCATCTCGCTTAAACCCTTCCTATTCATATACCCATCCAAATGCCTTTTAAATGTCATTGTACCAGACACGACCACTTCCTCTGGCAGCTTATTCCATATATGTACCACTGCGTGAAAAAGTTACCCCTTAGTTCCCTTTTAAATCTTTCCCCTCTCACCTTAAACCTATGCCCTCTAGTTTTGGACTTCCCCTATTCTGAAGAATAGTTATTCACCCAATCCATGCCCCTCATGATTTTGTAAACCTCTATAAGGTCACTGTTCAGCTTCTGATGCTCAAAGGAAACAGCCCCAGACTATTCAGCCTTTTCCTGCAGCTCAAACCCTCCAGCCCAGGCAACAACCTTCTAAATCTTTTCTGAATCTTTTGAGTTTCACAACGTCTTTTTTATAGGAGGGAGACCTCCAGGATTGCACGCAGTATTCCAAAAGTAGCCTAACTGCACAGCCGCAACATGACCCCAGTTTCTGTACTGAATGCACTGACCACTAAAGTCAACCCCTTCACCTGAGGAATCAGTCGACTAAATCTCTTTTGAACTGCCCCCAATGCTAATATGTACTCTCTTAAATACGGGGACTAAAATTGTATGCAGTATTCCAGGTGTAACCTCACTGACACTGCACAGTTGTCACAAGATTTTTCTGTTTTTAAACTCCAACTGCATGCCAGTCTTTTGTAAAGAACAGCCAGAGCAAGAACACCCTCTGCAACACTTTTTTGGAGTCATCCATTTAAATAATGGTCTGCCTTTTCATTCTTCATTCACTCACTCAACGTTTCTCTATCTTCCCACAGATTCTTTATGTCCTCATCACTCATACTCTCCAAACTATTTTTGTACCATCAGCAAATTTGGAGACATGACTTGCTTCCTTCTCCAAGTTATTGAAAATGGATAGTAAACAATAGAGGCCGTAGGACTGATCCTTCCAACCTGTAACTGACTATTTAATCCAAACTCTCTTCTCCGTGCTAACCAATCCTTAATCCATCCTAATGCATTGCCCCCACTGCTGAGAGTGAGCAATAATCTCCTCCGTGGACGCCACATTGAGTGCTGTCGAGAAATGCAAATACACTAATCTAGCACTTCCCCTTTATCAACACGACCTGTATTAGGCTCGTAAGAACTCTCGTGATTTGTCAAGTATGATCTCCTTTCACGAAACGACATTAGCTCTGTTTTACTGTGTTTGGCTTTTCTAAATGGCCTGCTGTCTCTCCCTTAATGAATGCAAGCATTTTGCCAATGAGAGATGGTAGGCTAACCCGACCTGGTTTCTGTCTCTCCCTCTTTTTGAACAAAAGTGTCACATTAGCCGTTTTCCAGTCTGCTGGAATCCTCCTGAATCCAGTCAGCTCTGGAACTTGTCAACCGAGGCTGCCTCTCCCTCTGTGACAGCTTCCTTTAAAGTCATTAGATGCAGGCTATGGGTTCCTGGTGACTTCTTTGCATTTAGCCCCATTAGTTTGTCAAATAATGTGTCCCTCGGGATAGAGACTGAAACAAGACCTTGCCCCCATTCTCACCTTGCTAATCAGTTCTCTTTGGAACGTTTATACTGTCCTCCACCGTGAAGACTGACACGAAATATTATCTTAAATTATCTGTCATTTCCCTTCTTCCCTTATCAATTCACTGTTTGCATCCTCAAAGGGTCACACCCTTAACTTTAGCTTCTCTCTCAGAATCCATAAAGTGTGGAAGCCGGCCATTTGGCCCATCGAGTCCGCACCGACCCTCCAAAGAGCATCCCACCCAGACTATTACCCTAACCTTGTAACCCTGCATTTCCCAAAGCTAACCCACCTAACCTGCTGGTAGTGGCTTTCTAGCAGTTCCTTATTTTCTTCCACCCCACTTTGATTCTTATGTCACCCCTTATCTCAGCGCACTTGGACTAGCTCACAGATTTCTCACCCTTGTTCCACAAGGGAGACTTGCGCTTGCCTTGCCCGTTGTAGGATCTGTCAATATCGGATTCTTGCCTGGAATTGATTGTACAATGAAAGGCTTGCATTTATGCAGCACCTCTCGCAGCCAGTAGACCTTTTGAGACACTGTCCAGACAATAAAGTACTTTCAAAGTGCATACAAGCTCGGAAACATTGCTAAATTGCACGCAGCAAGCAACGGTGATATTGGCTTACGTTGGTATACGGATCGCTCAGCTCAACCAATTCATGATGTAGAAGTGACAGTGTCGGACTGGGGTGGACAAAGTTAAAAATCACACCTAGTATTAGAGTCATTGAGTCATAGAGATGTATAGCATGGAAACAGACCCTTCGGCCCAACCCGTCCATGCCGACCAGATATCCCAACCCAATCTCGTCCCACATGCCAGCACCTGGCCCATATCCCTCCAAACCCTTCCTATTCATATACCCATCCAAATGCCTTTTAAATGTTGCAATTGTACCAGTCTCCACCACTTCCATACACATATCACCCTCTGTGTGAAAAAGTTGTCCCTTAGGTCCCTTTTATATCTTTCCCCTGTCACCCTAAACCTATGCCCTCTAGTTATATTGTGTGATTTTTAACTTTGTCAACCAATTCATGCCAGTGTTCACGTTGCATTTGAGCCTCCTCCCAAATTTTCACAGCTAAATCCACCATTATAATCCTCTGTACCCATCTCCCTTATACCTGTGTCCCCTTAGATGCATCAGTACAATTCAGCACTCCCTTGTGAGCGACTTCCAAATTCTCCCCACTCTCGAGAGGAAGTGGTTCCTTCTGAGATTCCCAATGGGGATTCTTGGGTACAGTCTGATATTGACAGCTTCTGGATCTGCTCTTCCTCCACAAGAGGAAACATTCTCTCGGTACCGACTCCATTGAGGAGGACCTGTCAGGATTTTAAACATCTCTATTCAGTCACCCCTATGCCTTCAGTTTCCAAGATGGTCGAGCCCCAGCCTGTCAATCCTTTCCTGATATCCGTGCTCACACATTTCTGATAATACCCTTGTACAATCTCCCATGTGCCTTGAAAGAAGGAAGCCATTTGCCCACATAGTCCACGCTGGAGAGAGAATTATGAGCCAGTGCTCTCCTGCTGTGTGGGATCTTTTACTCTCCACCTAAGAAGAGGAATGGGACTTTGGTTTCACATCTAATTAAAAAGATGACCTTCTGACAGTACACCAGGCCCTGACCATAACAGCATAAAACCTAGGAGCAGGAGTAGAATAGTTAGGACACTGTTTGACCAGCATGGACATGATGGGCTGAAGGGCCTTGTTCTGTGCTGTAGATCTCTATGACTCTGTAGAGGCCACTTTACCCGTTGAGTCTGTTCCACCTTTCAATAAGATCATAGCTGATCTGGTTGTTACCTCTACTACACCTTCCTGTCTATCCCCATAAGCCCCGATCCTGTTCTTGATCAAATCAGCCTTGAATATATTCAATGATCCAGTCTCTGCTACTCAGTTTGGAAGAGAATTCCATAGATTAGCAACCTTTGGGGAGGGTAATTCCTCCTCATCTCCGCCTTTTGCTTTAGTTCCTGCGAGGAACATTTCCTGTCTGCCATCTCTCCTTCAGAGTCTTACATGCTTTCACAAGATCATCTCGCATTCTTCTGCGCTCCAGCGGTACAACGGCTGAATCTTTCCTTGTGAGATAAACTCCTTTACCCACCAATCAGCCAAGCAAATCTTTTCAGAACTGCTTCTAATGCAAGGAGATCCCTCCTTAAACACAACGAACAGTAAATTATAGTCTAGCTATGGTCTCATCAACACCCTGTCGCAAACCTTCCTTAATTCTACTCCCTTTGCAATGAAGGCCAACTTTCCATTTGCCTTCCTAACCATTTGCTGACACGACATGCTAATTTTTTGTGATTCCTGTACAAGGATATCCCTTGGCACTGTGGAATTGTGCAGATTCCCTCCGTTTGAATAACATTTTGCCTTTCCTATTCTTTCTGTCGTGTTTCCCAGCAATATTCTCCATCTGCAAGACATTTGCACATTCACTGAACATAGCAATATCCCTTTCACAGACTCTCTGCGTCCTCCCCTCAACTCACTTCCTGCCTCGTGTTGTAATACAGTCACCTAGTCCGGCTCAACAGCACATTGCTGTGGGGTCTGGAGTTACATGTAGGCCAGAGTTGGTAAGGACAGCAGATTTCCTTTCCTAAAAGTAATAGTGAACCAGGTGGGTTTACATGATCCAGATTCCACAATGAATGAAGATTCCATGCGCGGCTCTGATAGGGTTTGAACTGACAGATTAGAGATATTTACCAATACCTAATGGTTTGGTCACCTGAAAATGACCCTCCTCCTGATTTTCTGTTTCTTTTCAGTTAACCAGACCTCCTCTATCCGTGTTAACCAGTCACCCTGTATATTATTTGACTCCTTTTTGTCACATGTACCTAGGTACAGTGAAAAGTTTTGGTTTGCACGCAGTACAGCCGTCATACCATCCAAAAATCATAGGGTGATTGAACAGAGCGAGGTAGGCTGCAGAGACGGGACACGAAAAGCGAGATCAGTATGAGGTTTGAGTTGAGAGGTCCATTCAGAACTCTAATAACAGCGGGAAGGAAGCTGTTCTCGAACCTGTCGGTACGTGTGTTTAAGCTTTTCTACCTTCTGCCTATTGTAAGAGATTGTGAAGAGGGTGGAAGGGGTCTTTGATGATGTTGGCTGCCTTCCCGAGGCAACAGGAAGTGTAGATGAGTCAATTGGATGGAAGGTTGGCTTTTGTGATGGACTGGGCTGTGTTGACAGCCCTCCATAGTTTCTTGCAGTTCTGCCATGAGCTGTCAGTGCTTTGAGTGTCAGTTTTGATGACGTGAGCCCACAGATTTTCAATTCAGAAGCCAGAGTCCTACCCACTGCAGGAACTGAGACGGGAGGGTTTATTAAGTTGCCCAAGTGCTTGTCAAGTATTATTTACAGACGCAAGCACAGAATTGTTACAGGGTAAACAAGACGAATTTACTTTCTTCATAAATCATTCATGTATATTGTCAACAGCCACAGCCCCAGCACTGATCCCTGTAGAACTCCACTGGTCCCAGGACGCCACTTGCTGTTTCCTACATGTCAGCCAATTCTCTGTCCGACGAGGAAATAGTCTAAGATAAGCAGCAATATGAAGCTCACGTCTCTCACATGAGTACATAAGGAACGTCTTCTAGCACACTGCCTTTTAAACTCCTGTCAAAACTAAGACAACAATTTTCCATATTGCTCACAGCTTTCTTCTACAAATTCTGTCTCTTAACAATTCTTAGGGGTCCCACAGTGGTTAGCACTGCTGCCTCACGATGTCAGAGGCCCAGGTTCGATTCCAGCCTCAGGCAACTGTCTGTGTGGACCTTGCACACCCTCCACCCACCGTGTCTGCGTGGGTTTCCTCCGGGTGCTCTGGTTTCCTCCCACAGTCCAAAGATGTGCAGGTTGGGTAGATTGGCCATGCTAAATTACCCCTAGTGTCCGGGGATGTGCAGGCTTGCTGGATTAGTCATGGGAATTACAGGGATAGGGCAGGAGGGTGCGATGCTCTTCAGAGGGTTGATATGGACTCAATAGGCTTATTGGTCCGCTTCCAACTCTCGGGATGCTGTGATCCCATTCTTGAAAATAATGACACGTAAGTTCATTCAGTAATCCACCAACTGGAAATACAGAAACTGAAATTCAGACCTGCATGTTAGGGAGGAGTGGTTCCATTTTCTGAAATACTACTGAATCAGCCCAGATCTCTCAGCGCTGTGGAATTGTGCAGGTTCCCTCCTTTTGAATAACATTCTGCCTTTCCTATTCCTCTCGTCACATTTTCCAGCATTTGCCAGATGTTTGCCCGTTCCCTTAACGTATCGATATTCCTTCACAGACTCTCTGTGTCCGCCCCTCAACTCACTTCTCCGCGCCATCGTTTGATGGTCAGTTAGTTTGGCTCACCACACCACTGTGGGGTCTGGAGTCGCATGGAGGCTGCGTTCAGCCCTGTTTAACCCCATCTTGCACTCCCCTCTCAGTTGCTGACGCAATCGCAAGCAAAAAGGGCAGAGATTTCATCATCCGAATAATCAACATGTCATCCTGCAGTAGTCACTGCCATCTGGCAGAGAGATTTATGTTCAGGCGTTGGGGTGTCTGACTGCACTTACACAGGGTGCAGACTATACCTGCAGTATAGCATGCTGTTTTGGTCTTCCTGCTAGAGGGATTGAAGCAGAGGTTCACTAGTCTGATAACGGGGACTGTCCCATGATCGGCCTGTATTCACTCAAGTTTAGAAGGACGGGAGGGGGATCTGATTGAAACGTACAACATTCTAAGAGGGCTGGGACGGACTGGATGTTGGGAAGATATTTCCCCTGGTTTGTGGGGAGCAAGTCTCAGGATACAGCACTAAGATGAGGATATTCAGATAGGGCCAGCACGCTGGCTCAGTGGTTAGCACTGCTGCCTCACTGCGCCAGGCACCCGGGTTCAAATCCACTCTCGGGTTACTGTCTTTGTAGAATTTGCACATTCTCCCCGTCTGTGTGGGTTTCCTCCTGCAGTCACAAAGATGTGCACATTAGGGTGGATTGACCGTGCTAAATTGTCCATAGAGTCCAGGTATGTGCAGGCTGGGTGGGTTAGCCATGAGATATGCGGGGTTACAGGGAGAGAAAAGAGGTTTGGGGCTGGGTGGGAAGGTTGGCTTGGACTCGATGGGCCAAATGGCTTGCTTCCACACTGTAAGGATTTTATGAAACGTTTCTTCATCCAGAGAACACAGTCAACCTGTGGGGATTCTTTCCTGCAGAAGGCTGTGGAGGCAAGTCACTGAAAGAGACAGATCAAATGTTTCAATTTTAGAAGCATCAGTGGGTACTTGGCAGGAATCTGACATTGAAACATTGGATCAGCCCTGATCAGATTGAACAGGCTCCTGTGCTCTGTTTGTCTGTTAATCCCTACTATTCTCTCCTAGACTGTGAAAGATTTGGAAAGTAAAGTCTGTTTGCATCTAATTCAAAGTTCATTCGACCCCAAAACGCCTACTCATGGTGGTGAGGGGTGGGTGGAGAGATATCTCTGCGCCTTCACCTTAAACGTCAGAAATCTTTCATTCACATCTAGTTCCTGGGACATAAATCTGTTCGCTGTTACTGCAAACCACCGAAGGGACTGTCGCTCAATTACACCACACGGTTTCGAACATTTAAAGCGTCTCCCGATCGACTTTGGAAGAAGGGCCGTTTTGGGAAAAGCCGGGAGTTGTTCAGAGTTCAAGTGAGCTCGACTCAATCCAGGAGGACAGGGAGCTGGAGGCTGAGTTTGCAAAAAGGCGGACAAAAACAAAAAGCGGGTAGATTTTGGCACGGTGCCTCATGGGAAGTTATACTTTTCAAGTGCTCTCGATGTCAAATGAGTTGAATTCTTCCGGCCGCAGACACACACAAATGGCAATGCAATTGCACTGAGCTGGAAATGTGCAAACCTCTATAGCGACTTGTGGCAGTGAGACACAGAGGGCCCCCCAGCCTGCTCAGCAGGTGAGACGCTGCTAAGATGTACCTCTGCGCTTTTGAGAAGCTTTTAAAGCACGTTTTTCTCCAACCATGGACTGTGACTTGTGAGATAGCCAGTGTTGAAGGGAGACGAGACCTCCCCATCATGGTTTAACTGAGAGGTTGTTTCTCTTCAGTTTGTTTTTGAAATCTCTCTCGCGTTTTCTCGTTCCTTTCATCGAGGGGCGGGACGGGGAGAGGGGAGAAATGTCTTTCTTAAGCTTCATGAAACTTTTTAAACTGGGTCTGGACAAGAAGAAGGTGAAACAGTACCAACACGTGAGGAGAGATGTGGATCCTGAAAGTGTCTGGAAAGTCATTGGAGAGCTGGGAGACGGGGCCTTTGGCAAAGTTCTCAAGGTAAGACCAAGTGATAATGCTGCTCCTTATTTACCGGGATATTGCTCCCAGAGATTGGGTTCAAATCCCTTCATACAGTCGTAGAGTCACACAGCAAGGAGACAGACCCTTTAATCCGAACACGTCCATTTCCCAATCTGACCGAGTCCCATTGGCCAGCATTTGGCCCATATCCCTCTAAACCCTTCCTAATCATACACCCTTCCAGATGCCTTTTATATGTTGTAATTGTACCAGCCTCCAGCACCTCCTCTGGTATCTCATTCCTTACACACTCTACCCTCTGCGTGAAAAGGTTACCCCTCAGGTATCGTTTTTAAAACCATGCCCTCTCGCATCAAACCTATGACTATTTGCTGTCCTTACTCAGTCAGCTTCTGATGTGGAGATGCCGATATTGGACTGGGGTGGACAAAGTCAGAAGTCACACGACACCAGGTTATAGTCCAACAGGTTTATTCGAAATCACAAGCTTTTGGAGCGCTGCTCCCTCACCAGATGAAGTGAAGTCAGTTTGGAGCAGCGCCCGAGATTTCAGATAAACCTGTTGGACTATAACCTAGTAACGTGTGACTTCTGACTTTGTCCTTACTCAGTCTAGTCCACCTGTGACTCGAAACCCAGAGCAATTTGGTTAACTCTGAACCTCAAATGACCCGAGGGAATCACTCTGTCGTCCAAGGATGAACAGAATCTGAGTAAAGTTTTAAAAAGCAGTACTTTACGTGTGAATAGATTATGAACTGCTATCCTCTGAATCAACACAGGCATTCCTAATAAGTTATAAATTGATTCAACAAAGGAGCAGAAATGAAAGCTTCAAGGTCCCACTGTCAACGATGTATCATCAGGCAGTGGTTCAGTTTTTGCGTATTTTGTATTTTTATTTGCCTCTTGAATACGTGCATGCTGAAGTTCAAGCAGTCAAACTGATGTGACGATTAATCATGTGACCTTTGCCCTTATTGAGAAATTAGAACCCCATTTGGAAGAAATGGCAGCTTTGTTTGTTGAAATAGCAGAGGGAACATCAAATGTCTATAGTATTGAAGAGTTTTGTTTTATTTTGCTTATGTGACTGTGTTAATTGCTGTGTTCTGACTCATCAAACGAAGTTGATCTTTTTCACTGCTTTAGGATTGCTATACTGTCTATCCGTTTCCTTGTGTCTCTTGGATGTGTTGACTGATGGGGTAAAAGATGTGAGCTGTTGGGAGTGGGTTTCTGAGACATACAGTCATACAGCATGGAGACAGACCCTTCAGCCCAACTAGTCCATGCCGACCATAATCCCAAACTAAACTAGTCCCACCTGTCTGTACTTGGCCTATGTCTCTCCAAGCATTTCTTCATCATGTACTTATCCAAATGTCTTATAATGTTGTACCCACATCCACCACTTCCTCTGGAAGTTAATTCGACATGCGAACCACTCTCTGTGTAAAAAAATTGCCCCTCATGTCTTTTTAAAATCTTTCTTCTCTCACTTTAAAAATGTGTCCCCTCATCTTGAAATCCCCCACCCTACAGAAAAGTCCCCTACCATTCACCTTATCTATATTCCTCATTATTTTATGAACCTTTATAAGGTCATCCCTCAACCTCCTATGTTCCAGTGAGAAAAGTCCCAGCCTGTCCAGCCTTTTGTTGTAACTCAAACCCTCCATTCCTGACAACATCCTGGTAAATCTCATCCGAACCTTCTCAGTAATATCAGTACTCCAGAAGAGGCCTCACCAACATCCTGTACAATCTCAACACAACGCCCCAACTCCTCGACTCAAAGGTCTGAGCAATGAAGGCAAGTGTGCTGAACAACTTCTTAACCACACTGTCTGCCTGTGACGCAAACTTCAAAGAATTATGTACCTGAACCCTGTGGTGTGCTCTGTTCTACAACACTACCTACGGCCCTACTTATAAGTCTTGTCTTTGTTTTACCAAAATGCCATGGCGGAAATGGCAAGTGGGCTGTGTTTAGCCCACATTACCTTCCATTCAAAGTTTCTCATCCAGGACCCATACAGTGTCAATCCCCACCCCCCGTCCTCCTACCCTGGTCTCCCAACAGTGAGTGGTGGGTAATTCAAACCGAGAGGCATT
Source organism: Chiloscyllium plagiosum (assembly GCF_004010195.1). Lineage (NCBI taxonomy): Eukaryota > Metazoa > Chordata > Chondrichthyes > Orectolobiformes > Hemiscylliidae > Chiloscyllium > Chiloscyllium plagiosum. The sequence continues at coordinate 16,027,253 of NC_057751.1, read as the reverse complement.
GCTGGAAACCCCTGAGCAAGATTCTCTAAATCCATTGGCAAGAAAGGCGATCAAACAGCCTTGTCCTCTTCCGAGGCAACTGGCCCAGATCAAAGCATTTATCATTCGAAACCAACCACATCTTTTATTTGTCCAATATCAGACTCTGGAAGCAACCGCTCCATCCGGAGCTCAGAAGAAAACTAACAAGCTTTTTGTTTGTTTTGGTTTGAAATTAAACAAAATCTTATCTGTTCCTTGTCCCTGGCAATACCCCTATCAATTGGACTCCACTTGACAGCATTCAGCACTCTCTCCTCCTGCTGTGTAAATTGGTGTTCCCCCCGAGATTGGATATTCTTGCTGTTGTGCCCTGATGACTTTGAGGCGAACAGCTTGGCCATCGTGCTCCCTTCTGTAACCACACCGACTCCCTTTAGCAGTCTCGCAAGGCTGTCTGGCCCAGATAGCCTTGAAAGGCTCTGAAAGTGCAGACGAGGTCTACAGGTGGCTCTCCTAAACTACAGCAGGACCCGAGAAAATTTGGGACGACTGCGCTCGAACCCAAATCCTCAGCCCGCACTCTCGGTACATACAACAGACACATTGACACAACCTTTTGAAATATTTCTATGCCCTACCAACCCTGGTGCTAATGGCTCCAGGCGCGTGGGTGATAGTGGCATGCCAGTAATACCCCCACTTGGCTAGTAATCCAGAGGACCAGGCTGATTGCCAGGAAGCATCCAAGTTCAATCCCTGCAACGGCTCATGAAGTTTTAAATCCGATAAATCTGGAATTGAAAGGTAGCCTCAGTAATGGTGACCAGGAGGTTATCCTCCGTGGTCAAAAAAGTCCCACCTGATTTGCACACGTCCTGGAGGGAAGGAAATCTGTCGTCCTTAATCTGGTTTGGCCCAGACGTGACTCCAGACCCAGAGTGGTATAGTCGATTCTTCACTGTTCTCTGAAATGGCCAAGCAAGCCAAGGGCTTCTGAAGAAGAGTCATAACCAGACTCGAAATGTCAAAGGTGTTTTGACCTCCACAGAGGTTTCTCCGGGTTTTTTTTTTCAGATATCCAGCATCCACCATGTTTTTTCCTTCATTCCATGGCATTTAGGGATGGGCAACAGAGAACAAAACTAACATTCAGAAAAACAGTGTGTCAGTATTTTGTCAATTTGATAGAGCTGGAGAGGGTGGGGTCAACTGAGATCAGATTAGATTCCCTACAGTGTGGAAACAGGCCCTTTGGCCCAACAAGTCCACACCGACCCTCCGAAGAGTAACCCACTCAGACCCATTTCCCTCTGACTAATGCACCTAACACTATGGGTAATTTAACAAGGCCAATCCACCTGACCTGCACATCTTTGGACTGTGGGAGGAAACTGGAGCACCCGGAAGAAACCCAAACAGACACTGGGAGAACATGCAAACTCCACACAGACTGATACGTAGTTGGATGATGGATGTCACAGCGAGGTTATAGATGAGAGCTACAAGGGATAGAAACATAGCTAATTGAGCCTGCTTTCTCATTCAGTGTGATCTTGGGCTGACGACCCAACTCAGTCCCCTGTTCCTACTTCCTCCCTTTGGCCTGAAGGACTATCTTGAATTTCTTCTTGAAAACATTCAAAGGTGGCACAAGACAGACCAATGCGACAGAACCCCATGACAGCAGGAAGAGCTGCAAGGCGCAGCAGTGGGTGGAGGGATCTTCATAACTTGCTGATCTCTCCATTTGGTCGGATATGTGCACTGTGGGCCTTGTGACATGGGCTGATGAAGTTCTTTTCTAGTCACGTTAGAAAGGGTTGCACTGCCCACACTTCCACCTTTCCCATTCCATTGCATTAGTTAGAAATCCAATGCAATTTGGTTAATCAACCCAAACCCACAGAATAGCAGCACAGATCCTCAGACAGCGCCTTCCAGACCCAGGACCACTTCCATCTGGAAGAACAAGGTGCAGCAGGTACATGGGAACACCACCCCTTGCAAGTTCCCCTTCGAGCCATTCACCATCCTGACTTGGAAGCATACCGCTGTTCCTTCATTGTCGCTGGGTCAAAATTCCGGAATTCCGACTCTAAGGGCATTGTGGGTCAACCCACAGCAAGTGAACTGCAGCGGTTCAAGAAGACAGCTCACCACCACCTTCTCAAGGGCAATCAATGCTGGTCAGTCAACACCACTCAAAGCTCACAGAAATGAATAAATTAAGAAAATAAGACAGGGTAAAGACGGCGGATTCCTCTCCTCAAAGTCGACATCAATGCACCGGGTAGGTGTACATCGGCAGTGGATGAGTGTCGTCATCACTTTTGGTTCCAAGTTTTTAAAAATCAATGAATTGAATTTGTGTTCCACCAGCAACAATGGTGAGTGTTCAACCCCTGTCCCCACAGCATTAGGATTACTAGTCACACGACATGACTGGGAGAAGGTACAGAAGCCTGAACACACGTACCAGCCAGTTTCAAAACTGTTTCTACCCTACGGTTGTTAGAATACTGAATGGATTCACAAACTCTTAACATTTGCCTGTACCTGCATTTTTTTTTTGTTTTTGCCACTGTTTACCTATTATTTGCTATCTATGCTCCTTAACTCTGTGATCCTCCTGTATTGCTCGCAAGACAAAGCTTTTCAATGTGCCCCGGTACATGTAACAATCAATTCAATTCAACATCATCTTGTTGTAGCTCGGCTGCATTTTGGTCTTCCTGGCACGCGGGCAAGATTGTGGAGGGGCTGAGCAGGATGAGAGATTGTATCTCCCTGGCTGGGGAGTCTCGAACTTGTTGCGGAAGGGAACAGGGACAGCCTCAGGAGCAGATTGTTCAGGATTGAGATGAGGAGGAATTTCTTCACTCGAAGCGTTGTGAATCTCGGGAATTCTAAGCCCCGAAAGGTTGCGGAGGCTCCTTCCATATCAGGCAGATAGACTTTACCATCACTCGGGGAATCATGGGACGTGTGAGGAGAGGGCAGGAAGATGGGGTCAGTGTTTACAAATGGCGGACCAGGTTGGATGGGCTGAATGGCCAAACGGTCCTATTTCTTCAGTTTTTCATCATGCAGCCCGGGGAAAGCTACATCTGCTTTCGTCATCTGATGGGGGATTGTGACTTTGGAGAAGCTAGAGATTAGCTCTCTCTTTTTTCTGTCTCCCATGACTTCAGGGGAGATTTGAACAAAAACAGGATTTGAATGGTTGTTTTACAGTGTTGTACAAAATATGCAGCCCACTGACCCAAACAACCTGCTTCACTATTTAAATCTCGGTAGTTCTGTTCTAACCACATAGCAAATGGGTTTCATTTCTCATTACAAAATTGGTAAACGATTGGGTGCTTCGAGCTGCAGATTTCACAGTTGAAGGGACATGGTGACGGTTTTGTCATAAAAAGAAACCTCCACAACGTGGAAGGAGTCCATTCATCCCATCTAGTCCATGCTGAATGTCCATGGTAATCCAGCCAGTCTCCTGTCTCGCCCTTGCAAGTTTATTTCCCTCAGGTGTCCATCACTTGAAATCATCTCTCGGAGGCAGCGAGGGTTCCAGCTCATTACCACTCACTCCAGGTTAAGATTTAACCCGAATTCTTTCCCACCTGCCACCTCATGGAACTTTTAAATCTATATTGCCTGTAGTTTTGGGACACTAAGAGACTTGGCTTTGCCTGTTACTGACTTGAAGTATTTCTGCTCAGGGTGGCTTGGACAATGGACTTGCCACAGTGGCTGGCCTGCTGGGTGGTGGGGGGGGGCAGGAATTGGAACACAAACTTGACCAGAATCATTCTGCAGCTCAGCTCGCCAGCTAATCCAAGCACAGCTTTAAACAGCAGCTGGAAGTTGACCCCTTTGCGCTCGGAATAGTGAGGGAGATGTTTAAACACCAGGAGCAGGCGGGTGGCACGAGTTCAGTTGGGATTATGGTCGTCTTGGATTGAAGGGTGTGTTTCCGTGCGATATGACTCCATGTTTACAGACAATAGCCCGGACATGAACTAAACTCTTTCTGTCATGGGGGTGGCTAGAGAACTAATGGAAACAGTTGAAAAAGAAGGTGGCCTCCACTTTAAGATGGAGAAGAGGTTTTTTTTTCTCTCTCTCTCTCTTTCTCCGAGATGGACATTAATCTGTGGAATGATCTGTCCTAGAGAGAAATCAAAGCTGGGCTTTTGAGTATATTCTTTGCCTAACTGACCAAGGTGACAAGGGTTATGGGGCTAGGCGGGGAAGCAGGCAGGAAAAGAGAATTGAAACCACAATCGGGGATCTTGTTGAGAGATGGAGCAGATTCCAGGAACCGAGTGATTTACTCCTGCTCCTGTTTCTTATGCATTCACCTGACATCCACAGACAAGCAACCCACAGCTGGAAACTCTGTGGTACACGGTGTACCGTCATTGTCGCAACAGCCCGCAAAGTTGTTAATTATGCGACCCGATTGAAACAAGTGCCGAATTAGGTGCCTACGCATCCCATGGTCCATTGCCCCACGCCTTAAGCTGCAAATGACACAGCAGCCTCTCAACCGTCCAGCACCGATCAAGAAGAGAAGCGGTGGCAGTAAACGATCTTGATACAATCTTTCGAAGAGAGATGCCTTCCTCTCGTTCAGCCAAGTGATTGCCAGAAAGAGCATAAACCACAACCACTTCCGAATGAAGGCAGATCTCTCAATGCTGGCCTGTAGCTAGTGTCTCTGCAGTCAATTTGTTGCACTCCTGACAGACGCAGCTCGAGAGGAGTAGGCATGTACCTCAAAGCACCCAAATCTGATCAATAAGTGATGGACTGGTGACTTTATCGTCAATGGAATAGACTGGACACTTTCAGTTTCTTTTCTGTTCACTTGGTTAAGTCTTTGGGTCCCAGTTTGCTTCGGTTTATTAATATCTGTTCTTTCGACAGTTGTATTTTTTTTAAATCAGCCATGGGACGTGTGTGTCACCGGCTGTGAAATAATTCCACAAAGGCCAGGATCCTGTCATCAAGTCACTCTTTATTTACACACGGAGAGTCCTTGAAACTGACCCAGCTCTCTCCGGGCCAGCTCTCAGACTGAGCGGAACCTCTTGTTCTATCTTGTCAGCCAGGGCTCCCTGACTGGTCCAGGTACACAGCCCCAATCAGGGAACTCAGATTCTCTGGGGTCCACCTGTCTAACCTCGTTACCATCATGGTAGGCCGTTCCGGTGTTTATTTCCCATCCCTAATTGCCCTTTAAGAGGGTGGTGGTGAGCTGCTTTCTTGAACCACTGCTGTCCATGTGTTGCAGTGATATCAGGGAGGGAAGACCCAGTGACACTGAAGGAACCGTCAATTTATTTCCAAGTCGGGAGAGTGACTTTCTCAGAGGGGAACTTGCAAGGGGTGGTGTTCCCATGTATCTGCTGCCCTCGTCCTTCTGGATGGTGGTGGTCATGGGTTTAGAAGGTGCTGTCTAAGGAGCCTTAGTGAATGAATGAATGAATGATTTATTGTCACATATATTGAGGGAGATACTGTGAAAAGTGTCTGTGTCCACAATTCTGCACTATTTTGAGGTGCAAAAGAATAAAAAGAAAATACTTAAATGATTTGGATATGGACACATAGTTAGTATGTTGACAGATGACACCCAAATTTGAAGTGTCGTGGACAGCAAAGAAGGTTACCTCAGAGTACAACAGGATCTTGATCAGTTGGGCCAATGGGCTGAGGAATGGCAGATGGAGTTTAATTTAGATAAATGCGAGGTGCTGCAATTTGGAAAAGCAAATCAGAGCAGGACTTATAAATTTAAATGGCAAGATCCTGGGAAGAGTTGTTGAACAAAGAAACCTTGGAGTGCAGGTTCATAGTTCCTAGAAAGTGGAGTCGCAGGTAGATAGGATAGTGAAGAAGGCGTTTGGTATGCTTTCCTTTATTGGTCAGAGTATTGAGTACAGGAGTTGGGAAGGCATGTTGTGGCTGTACAGGACATTAGATTAATTTTTGAATATTGCATGCAATTCTGGTCTCCTTCCTATCGGAAAGATGTTGTGAAACTTGAAAGGAAAGATTTACCAGGGGGTTGGAGGGTTTGAGCTACAGGGAGAGACTGAACAGGCTGGGGCTGTTTTCCCTGAAGTGTCGGAGGCTGAAGGGTGACCTGATAGAGATTTACAAAATTATGAGGGGCGTGGATAGGATAAACAAAGTCTTTTCTCCAGGGTTGAGGAGCCCAGAACTAGAGGGGCATAGATTCAGGGTGAGAGAGGAAAGATATAAAGGGATATAAGGGGCAACTTTTTCATGGAGAGGGTGGTGCGTGTATGGAATGAGCTGCCAGAGGAAGTGGTGGAGGCTGGTACAATTTGCAGCATTTCACAGGCATCTGGATAAGAAAAGTTTAGAGGGATAGGGCCAAGTGCTGGCGAATGGGACTAGATTCGGTTCGGCTACCTGGTCGGCACGGACAGCTTGGACTGAAGGGTCTGTTTCCATGCTGTACATCACCATGACTCTATGACTGTCAAGAGAGTTCTTCTCATTCGGCTGGGGTGCCATACACAACTCCAGGACTTTGACAAGGTTTCCTCTCCTGCTGCTAGGTTCCAGAACTCCTCTCAGGCCACTGCAACACCGTTTCGGCCTCCGAGTGATGTCAGGAAGATGAGAAAAAGAGGAAAAACTAAAGAAAAAAGACAAAAAGGAGACAGTAAAAAAAAAATTGTGGCCAGCCTGGAGTGGATGGGCCTACCGTGCTGGTGCTGCCATCTTGAATAGCTGGGCTCGCTCTCTTCTCCACATCACAGTGCAGGATCATTCTGTCCTGTAGATGTTGTACCATCTTGTAGATGGTACAGACTGCTGCTACTGAGCGTCAGAGGTGGACAGAATGAGTGTTTGTGGATGTGGTTGAAACTTTATTGCTGGAACAGCACAGCAGGTCAGGCAGCATCCAGGGAACAGGAGATTCGACGTTTCGGGCACAGGCCCTTCTTCAGGGCCTGTGCCCGAAACGTCGAATCTCCTGTTCCCTGGATGCTGCCTGACCTGCTGTGCTGTTCCAGCAATAAAGTTTCAACTTTGATCTCCAGCATCTGCAGACCTCACTTTCTCCTTTGTGGATGTGGTGCCTATCAAGCAGACTGGTTTGCCCTGGATGGTGTTGAGCTTCTTGAGTGTTTTTCAAACATTCTTCTTGAGTGTTGCCCATCGAGGGCAAGTGGGGAGTATTCCATCACACACTCCTGACTTGGGCCTTGGCGATGGTGGGAAAGGCTTTGGGGAGTCAGGAGGTGACTTACTCGTTCCAAGATTCCCTGTGCCTGACCTGCTCTTGTATTTATCAGGATTGGCCCAGTGCAGTTTCTGGGCAATGGTCTGTCCCAGGAAGTTTATAGTGCAGGATTCAGTAAATGCTAATGCCAAAGGGTAACTTGACACCTGAGTCCATTCCAGCTGTCATCTAAACATGAGCAAAAGAGCTGAGTTCCAGAAGTGAGGTGAAAGTCCTGGAGTCATACGCCATGGAAATAGATCCTTCGGCCTAATCAGTTCGTGCTGACCATAATGGGAGAAAGTGAGGACTGCAGATCATGGAGATCAGAGTTTAAAAGTGTGGCGCTGGAAAAGCACTGCAGGTCAGGCAGCATCTGTGGAGCAGGACAGTTGACATTTCGGGCATAAGCCCTTCATCAGGAATGCCAACCATAATCCCAAACTAAACCAGTCCTACCTGCCTGTGCTTGGCCCATATCCCTCTAAATATTTCTTATTCATGTACTTATCTAAATGTCTTTTAAACATTGGAACTGTACCCGTGCCCTTGACGTCAAAGCCACATTCGACTGAATGCAGCATCGAGGAGCCTAGCAAAACTGAAATCAATAGTCAATGGAGAGAAAGTGAGGCTGGAGGTCAGAGTTGAATGGTCAATAGTCAAGTCTAACCCTGATCCACCAAGATTGTCCAGCCCTCATCAGCAGAGGGCAAACTCTCCACTGTTTGTAGTCATCCCTGGCCCAAACGTGCTTCCCCCTTGTTGCACACCTTGAACTCATTGACCTGGCTGCTGTTAGTTTTATAACAGCTGAAGTTAAAAAAAACTTTAAAAGAAATGTTTGTTTCCAAAACGGGCCTCCAACAAGCCCATAGTCAACCAAACCCTGATTGTCCAGCCCTCGTGAGAATGAAAGCAGATACCGGGGGAAGGAAATGATTGGAAAAAATGATTAGTATCTTGCTTTTGGTCTGTCTCGACATCACATTTGATAGTTTCCTGTTTAGTTGTGTGTTCAGCACTGTCAGTTAGATGTAGGCGAATCTCCATGGCAACCATGGAGCAGGTAGTTGCATGACAAACACCCCCCACCCCACCTCACATTCTGTCCACTCCCTGACAGTACTGCTTCCCAAAGCTGTTGACACTAATGGGAATGTTTGAAAAAAAAAAGCCCCTCAGGGTTGAAGAACTGATGTGGAATTGTATGAATTAGGAGCAGGAGTCAGGCATTCGGCCCCTTTGAGCCTGATACACCGTTCAGTGAAATCAAGACGATTCTGATGTGGCATCACCTCTACTTTCCTGCCCGTCTCCCATAATCCTTAGCTTCCGATATGACACAGCTTTTCGGAAATTTTCTAATCTACCAAGGGAGAAAATTCCACAGATTTGGTCACTCTGTGACAGAGGAAAAATAAATTCTTTACTCTGTCTTATTTTTAAACCAAGTAGGTTCGTTCTCATCTCTTCCATCAGCAGAAACATTTGTCCAGCATTCACTCTTATCGAGTTCTTCCATGGAATTATATGTAACAATAAGATCGCCTCTCATGCTTCTGAACTCAAGTTGGTATCGGCCCAAGGGTTCAGTCTGCCCTTAAGAAGTAACCCAGGAATAAGAACCTCCTCTGAACTGCTTCTCGTGCAATTTTCTGATATAAAGAGTGCCGAACTGTCCCTAATTCTCGAGATAAGCCCTCATCAGTGCCTTGTGCACCTGTAATGAATGGGTCCTCCCTATGTTCTTGTCCCTTGTGAAAAACACCAACTACAACCAGAAACTCTTTGGTCACCAAGAGGGCTTGTACACTTAATAATAAGGACTGGAGGGTGTTACAAAGAGATCTTGGAGTGAAGGTTCATAGTTCCTTGAAAGTGGAGTAACAGGTAAACAGAATGGTGAAGAAGGCATTTGGTGCACTTGCCTTTATTGGTCAGTCATTTAATATTGGAGTTGGCAGGTCATGTTATGGCTGGACAAGACATTGGTTAGGCCACATATGGAATACTGCTTTCTCTCCTGTTGTGAAACCTGAAAAGGTTCAGAAAAGATTTACAAGGATGTTGCCAGGTTTGGAGGCTCTGAGCTATAGGAAGATGCTGAAGGCTGGGGCTGTTTTCCTTGGAGCGTTGGAGGCTGAGGGGTGACCTGATAGAAGTTTACAAAATTATGAGGGGCATGGATAGACTGAACAGCCCAAGCTCTTTTTCACAGGGTAAAGGAGTCCAAAATTAGAGGGCATAGGTTTAAGGTGAGAGGGGAAAGATTTAAAAGGGACATAAGGGGCAAATTGTTCATGCAGAGGGTGGTGCATGTATGGAATGAGCTGCCAGAGGAAACGGTGGAGGCTGGTACAATTACAACATGTAAAATGTGTCTGGATGGGTACATGAATAGGAAGGGTTTCGAGGGATGTGGGCCAAATGCTAACAAATGGGACTAGGTTAATATCTGGTCAGCATGGACGAGTTGGACCGAAGGATCTGTGTCAGTGCTGTACATCTTGATGACTCTATGACTCGATTGCATCCAGTAGGTAGTCCCCACGCATTGGGGAAGGAAGTGAGGCTCCTCTAGAGGACATGAAGGAGATTGACCCCAGTGGTCCCAGTGATAAGGGATTTGGTCGGAAAAGCTGCAGTTGTTCCCCTGGGAGCAAAGGAGATCGAGGGGAAGATTTGACAAAAGAGGTTCACGATTCAGACAGGATTAAACCAGGTATTCAAATGAATGCGCATCCCGTGAGGTGATGGAAGAAGGACTGGGGGATTCCGGGAGGCACAGATTTGTAATCTTTAGTACAGACAATTGTTAATAAGGTGGAACCTCCTGCCCACGAGGCCGAGTGGAAGCAGAAGACAATGAATGATTTAGAAGCCTACAGCATGGAAACAGGCCCTTCAGCCCAACTTGCCCATGCCATCCAGTTTTCACAATTAATCTAGTTCCATTTGCTTGCATTTGGTCCACGTCCCACCATACTTATTCTATCCATGGACCTGTCTAAATGTTTCTTAAATGACAAAATTGTACTGTCCTCCACCACGACCTCTGGCAGCCCGTTCAGACATGCACCACCTTCTGTGTGAAGAGACTGACCCTTTTGCATGTCTCCCCCTTTCACCTTAAACCTCTGCCCTCTAGTTTGAGACTTCCCTACCATGGGAAGATGTTGGCTGTCTACCTTATCTTTGCCTCTCATGATTTTATAGACCTCTTTAAGGTTATCCCTCAGTCTCCCAGGCTGCAGGGGGAGAAAAACGTCCCATCTTATCCAACCTCTCCTTGTAACGTAAACCTTCAGTCCAAGTAGCATCCAAGTCGATCTTCTCTGCACTCTTTCGAGTTGAATAGTATCCTTTTTATATCAGGACAACCAGAACCGCACACAGTACTCCAAATGCGGCCTCACCAATGTCTTGTACAGCTGCAACAAATCATCCCGACTCCTAAACTCATTGCTCTGGCTGAAGAATGCAAGCATGCCGAAAGTCTTTCTCACCACCCTGTCCACACTTTCAAGGAGCTTGTTCTGTCACACTCCCCAGGGCCCTACAATTGACTATGTAAGCCCTGCTGTGGTTTGACCCACCAAAATGCAACGTCTGGCATTGACCTAAATTAAACTCCAGATTTCGGAGGAACGCTTGAGGGAAAATAACCAGAGCAGGACTCCTCTGATGATTCATGTAACTTGCCTGGTAAAGGATTCAGAAATGAGCCCAGGCAATGAAAAGAAAAACAGTTCAGCCACTCATCCCGACAGCGATTGAAATTGGAAACTTCATCACTGAAAATGTGGTCGGAGCTGGGGGTAAACTGAATGGATAGATATTTGTGTCAAGTGGGTAGAGAGCAAAAGTAGTCAGAGACAGAACTCGTGGGAGCCAGCTGTGAGCAACGTTGAAAATTATTGTCTTATTTTTGACAGGAGTTCAACAGGTGAGAAACGGGGGCTTCATATTTTAGCTTGTTTTCGGCCATTTCTTAATTATGTATTGGAGTGGACAGAGAATTAACTAATGGGCAGTAAACAGTGATTGGGGATAAGGGGTTCTTTTTCAGGATGGCCCATTGGGGTTCTCCAGGGATCAGTACTGGCGCCACAACTGTTTACAATGCATGTTAATGTCTTGGAAGGGAAAAAAGGGAATACACTGATTCAGGCGACGCAAAACTCAGTGGAAAGGCAGGTTGCGAGAGGGATACAGACAGTTTAGAGAGAGACATTGATAGGTTAAGTCAGTGGGCAAAAAGGTGGCAAGTGGAGTATTATGTGGGCAATGGTGAAGTTATCCATTTTGGAAAGTAGAACAAAGGGATAGTATTATTTAAATCCAGCAAGCTACAACACAAAGCGACTTGGGGGGAACTTGTGCATGAAACACAGAAAGCTAGCACACAGGGACAGCAGGTAATCGGGAAGGGCGAATGGAATGTTGGCCCTTATTTCAAGGAGCTTGGAGTGCGGAGTCTCAATGCTGGAGAGACCACTTATGGAGCACTGTGAGCAGTTTCGGTTCCCTTTAAGGAAAGATATCATTTCATTGGGGGCAGTCCAGAGAAGGTTCACTGGGATGATCCCCAGGATGGAGGGGCTGTCTTATCAGCAAAGGCTAAACAGGTTGGGACTGTACTCACTGGAGTTTGGAAGAATGAGAGGCGATCTCATTGGAATATATGAAGGGGCTTGACAGGGTCAATGCTGAGAGAATGTTTCTCCCTCATGGGAGAGTCTGGGACCAGACGGCACACTCTCAGAGTAAAGGGACGCCAATTGAAGACTCAGATGAGGTGGAATTTCTTCTCTCAGAGGGTTGGGAGTCTTTGGAACGCTTTGCCACAGAGAGCTATGGGGACAGAGACCTTGTGTATATTTAAGGCTGAGATCGATAGATTCTTGATTATTTGGGGAATTATGGGAAAAAAAGAGGGCAGGCAAATAGATGTGAAGAATGTTGGGTCAGCCATGACTTTAGTGAAAGACGGAGCAGGCTCAGGGGGGCTGAACGGCTTGCTCCTGTTCCTATTTCCAATGGTCTTAATGATTTACTTTCCACACAAAAGGCGCAGAACAGGGAGACCAGGGCCATTGCAGCTGCCAAGGTGATTGGCTCACTGGATGAGGAGGAGCTCGAAGATTACATGGTGGAAATTGAGATTCTGGCCTCGTGTGATCACCCCAACATTGTTAAACTCCTCGATGCCTTCTACTATGGGAACAGCCTTTGGGTGAGTCATGAAAGGAAGGCAGAATTAAAAGGGGGCGTTACTCTTTTCCTAACCTTCCGAAATAATATCCCGAGAGGGGATTATTGTGAATGAAATGTTCCAGCCATAGCCTAGTCGTGATTTGCATCCTGACTGTGGGTCCATAGAATCCCTATGGTGTGGAAGCAGGCCATTCAGCCCATCGGGTCCACACCAACCCTCAAAATAATATCCCACCCAGACCACCCTATCTACCCCTGGAACTCTGCGTTTCCTACGGTTCATCCATCTAGTGTGCATCTCCTAGTCACTATAGGCAATGTAGCATGGCCAATCCACCCTAACCTGCACATCTTTGTTCTATGGGATGAAACTGGAGCACCCAGAGGAAACCCACGCAGACCCGGGGAGAATGTGCAAGCCCCACACACACACAGTCGCCGAGGGTGGAATTGAACCTGGGTCCCTGGTGCTGCGGAGCAGCAGTGCTAAACACTGAGCCTCTGTGCCACCCTTTTAGTTCCAACTTGTAGGTATGTGGAAACTAAATTTTGTTTCCATCTTAGCACCACACAGCAAAGAACAAGGCCGTTCAGCCATCTGGGCCTCGCTCCTTCAAACAGTCTTACAATTCATGACGTGCTCCCCTACCTTTTTTTGCCCATAGCCCCATCTATCTTCGGTCTTTCAATCAAAAGATGGGGTCTTGTTCACACTTCATTAATTCTGCTGGGTGAAGAGGCAATGGCTTAATGATGTTATCACTAGACTGTTAATCCAGAGACCCAGATAATGTTCTGAGGACCCCAGTTTGAATCCTGCCGCAGCACATGGTAGCATTTGAATTCATTAATAACCTGGAATTAAGAATCTAATGAGGATCATGGTTCGGAAAAACGCCATCTGCTTCACTAATGTCCTTCAGGGAAGGAAACTACCATCCTTACCTGGTTTGGCCTACATGTGACTCCTGAGCCACAACAATGTGGTTGACACTTAACTGCCCTCTTGGCAATTAGGGATGGGCAATAAATACTGCCTGGTCTGCGACGTCATCATCCAGTGAATGAATAAAGGAAAATGGTAGAAATTGAGGCACAAGGTATTAATGTAGAATTATATAGAATCCATAACACAAAAAAACGCTGTTCCACCCAACTGTTCAGTGACAGCATTTGTGACCCTGATCCAGCTTCCTCCCTTCTCCCTCTGTTCGCCTTGGCCTTGTGTCTCCATTGGAGCTGGATTGAACTACGGTCAACGTGACCCTCTTCTCATTCACCTTGAGATGGGACACTCCATATTTTCACTGCTCAGCTTTGGAAATGCAATGGCCATTTTAACACAAGACCGTAATCCCTCTCTCCTTTCCTTTATAGATTCTCATCGAGTTTTGTCCTGGCGGGGCTGTGGATGCCATAATGTTGGGTGAGTGAAAGTGCAGTCTGCTGAGTTAGCATCGGTTTGCCCATCTCCAACCTCCCTCCTCAGTTTCTGAAAGTGCTGGCTTGCTGAGGCACAGGTCCACCTGAGTGTTTGGTAAAGGAAACACAAATATAGACACATGCAGTGATGTGCTTGGTGATTCAAAGACATTGCCTTTAAAGCAGTTGGAATAACAATGTGTGAGTAGTCGTCCCCTGTATCCAAAGCGTGTGTGTGTGCGTGCGAGAGACTTGGTGCCTTGTCCACTTATCATTGTTCAAATGTGAATGGAATGTGAACAGGAGGAGGCCATTCAACCCCTCAGTCCAGTTCTGCCATTTACTGTGATCACGGATTATCTGTGACTTAACTTCACAAACTTGCCTTTACCCCTTGGGTTAACAAAAAAAGTAGCATTAACAATTGATCTGGCATCATAAACTTTCTAATTTCTACCCTCCTCTCCTATGGAAATGTTTCCTAACCTCACTCCTGAAGGGTTTGACTCTAACCTTTGGACTGTGTCCTTTCGTCATAGACTGATAGAAGTAGTTTCTGCCCAGCCTATCTAACTGTTCTGCTAATAACTTCAAAACTTTTGCTCAAATTACTCCTTAGCCTTGTGAATCCCAGGAAATAAAACTGTAGTTTGTGCAGTTTCTCCTCCAATGTAACCCTTGAAGGTTCAGGTATAATGTTGGTAAACCTACACTGCACTCTTTCTCACACATGCACGCACACACACACACACTCACACACACACACATGCACAGACTCTCTCTCTCTCTCTGCCTCACTCACACACACACACTCTCTCTCCCTGTCTCACTCACACACACACTCTCTCTCTGTCTCACACACACACACACTCTCTCTCTCACACACACACACACACAAACAAACACACACACACACACTCACACACACACGGATGATTTGGAGGTGACTGAACAGCCCAGTGTTGGAAGCACACCCCTTTCCTCGGGCTGCAGTCTACTGAAGCAGTTGTTTCAGACACATTCCTTCCACCTGGGGCCTGTTGGAGATCCTCAAATTGCAGATGCCTCTTCTCCAGTTTGGGAGGTTTTCGGCTGAGAGATCCCCATGACACTTTGACTTCCCGTTCCAGGAATCACTGCCACACTCTGAGAAAACAAAGCAAGAGGGAGCATTGTCCCTGAGGCGTTTGGATGTTTCATCTCTTTCAGGGAGGCTTTGAGGACACCAGGAGGGTATTTCATCTGCCGTCCTGGTACATGCACATACATTCTCTCTCCCTGTCTCACTCACACACACTCTCTCTCTCTCTCTGTTTCACTTACACACACACACACTCACACCCACTGACTCACATACAAGCACGCATACAAATGCACATAGATGCATACGTGTACTTTGGCTATGAGAAGCATGGCAGCTTTCAGTCAGTACACTCAAGCATGCACACACACTTGCACACCTACAACCATGCACTCACTTTTACATGTACACATACACACATGCCCACACAGGGAATATATACAATCACGCACTCACACATTCACACATGAACTCGTAACTGCACACTCGTACACACGCACACACTCACATGGGCTTGCACTCACACACATGCACACGTTCACACATACACACTTGTACATATGCACCCGTGCGCATATTACATCTGCAAATGCACGTACCAGCACATGTGCATACCCGTGTGTGTCCATGTGTGCACACGCAGACATTGATGCACATGCACACACATGTGCTCATCTGCACGCAGGCATGTAGAATAATAGTGCATACATGCACTTGCACATGTGCACATATTCACACATGCGCACGTGCACATGTTCGCACATGCACACATTCACACAAATGCACATGGATACACATTTGCACACGTGCATACATTCACCCACTTGCATGCACACTCATGTATATGCAGGCACATGCTTTCTCTTGTACACATACACACACAAACCTATTTTATGGAAGTGATTGCTGGTTATGAGCTGGGGAGCTGGGATATTGATGGGTTTGCTCCCTCACAGATCAGTTCTTTCCAGCAAGACAGTGATCCAACCCTGTTGTAAAATATGTGGCTCGTTCTCCCATTAAACCCCTGTGGGACAATGGTATATTTCACCAGAATACAAAGGCAGGAAGGGCTTGGTTCAGCTCACCTTCAGCTGATTTGGAGATGCCGGTGTTGGACTGGGGTGTACAAAGCTAAAAATCACACAACACCAGGTTATAGTCCAACAGGTTTATTTACCTTGAGCTGGTTGTTTCACAGAGCTGGAGAGAGGGTTGACAGAGCCACAGATTCGTGTGATTTGCAGACAGACCCTTGAAGCCCTTCACTACCTGCACAGTAACAAGGTGATACATCGGGACCTGAAGGCTGGAAATATCCTTCTGACGTTGGACGGAGACATCAAGCTAGGTAAGAGAAATGGGAGGCAAATGGAGCACAGTGACAGTTTAAATATTAGGAAATCAGTGGGGAGATTTTCAATGCAAGGTTGTAGGTTGGCCCAACAGAGGGTCCTCCGGAAGTCGACAGCAGCTGGAACTAACTGCGGGGAATGCTGGGGGTAAGTGCATCGCTCTGTTAGGATTTACCAGGGAAGCAGGATATATCACAGTGCTGCTCCACGGCTGGTCCCCTGCAGAAGGGAGAGAGATAGGTACAGACCTGGATGCTGCTCTGTTAATGCATTGCCCTCCCCCTCAACACCCCAACAGGGGAGCTGGTAATTTGAGAAGGCAATTGATAGCTTCCTTAGTGGCCATCAGGATTGAGACATGTGGAGAGATCACGAAGAGGGTAGATCTGGTTGGCATCACCAAGTCTTACGACTTTACTTGCCTCTGGGTCTGAACCTTGTCAAAAGACACTGCAGAATTCCATTGTCTCTGCCTTTAATATATTGAAGAACTCAGGAACAGGAATAGGCCATTCAGCCCCTCGAGCATGCTCTGCCATTCCAGATAATCTACCCCAATACCATTTCTCCGCACTATCTCTCGATATCGTTAAAAATCTATCAATCTCAGTCTTGACTGTGCTCCATGATGGAGCCCCCCCACTGCCGTCTGGGATACAGAATTCCAAAGGCTCCTCCCCACCCTCCGAGAGAAGAAGTGCCTGTGGATCTCAGTTCTAAACAACCTGCCCTCTATTTGGAGGCTGTGTTCCCGGTTTAGCTGAGGGGGAGATGTCCTTTCAGCATCTATCTTGTAGAGCCCTGTCAGAATTTCGTAAGTCAGTTTGATTACCTTCTTCCAATGTACTCTCACTGTGTTCAGACTAGCTGGCGAATCTCCCTTCAATGTGCCTGTGGAGTAATATGTGCATCCCTTCATTGCACTCTCTCGTGAGAAACCATTATCTCTACCCATGGACACAAACCTGTTGAAACGACTGCCTCCCTCCAGCCTTCTTGACCCGAGTACGACATTTCTTACCTCTCCTCCTGCTGAAACCCTCTGTCACCACTCACTCAACTGTGGTTCGTGTGTGGAATGAACTTCGAGAGGAAGTGGTGGAGGGAACAGTTACAACGTTCAAAAGACATTTGGCTAAGTACATGAACAGGAAGGGTTTGGAGGGATATGAGCCAAATGCAGGCAGGTGGGATGAGTTTAGTTTGGAATTATGGTCGGCACGGTTTGACTGAAGGGTTTGTTTCCATGCTGTGTGACTGTATGGCTCTCCCAACCAAGCAGCGTATTGATTGGAAACAGAGCTCAACTTCCTCCATGTCCCTTCATGGACCACCCACTTGCCTCCGTTCCCCCTCATCCTATCTCTGTCATCTCCTCCAGCACCATGACCATCCAAGGTGTCTGTGTTCCTCTATTTCTGGCCTCTTTGACATCCCCAATTTCATGGGGGTCGATGCTACAGAGGTGGAAACTGCAAAGGTTCTGCAGGCTCATTTCCTCAGCCCTTGTGGTCAAGACTGCACCAGAATGTGAGGGAGAAGAAATTAAGGCAAAACCATTTGGCATCCAGTTGCTAATGTCTTGCCAGCAAGCGGTATATTGTTAATGACAGCTCGCAGGAGTTTTTGATGCCAGTAATCCAGGCTTTGCTCACTTCTAGCTGACTTTGGAGTATCGGCAAAGAATGCACATACCATGCAACGGAGAGCGTCATTCATCGGGACACCTTACTGGTAGGTTAGCACTCTTCTTTCAGAAAGCCTCTCCTTCCATCCTTCTGTTGCACCTTCTTCCTGTATTGCTGAAAAGAGAGAGACACACACGTACACATTGCTGAAGCCTTAGGTCTGTCATTCGTGAGGAGAAATGCGAAAATGCCTACGTGGTCGCAATTTATATCACAGGAGGCTAATTGATTATGCCAGGGTTGGAGGGTTTGAACTATAGGGAGAGGCTGAACAGGCTGGGGCTGTTTTCCCTGCAGCGTCGGAGGCTGAGGGGTGACCTTATAGAGGTTTACAAAATGATGAGGGGCATGGATAGGGTCAAGAGGCAAAGTCTTTTCCCTGGGGTCAGGGAGTCTAGAACTAGAGGGACATAGGTTTAGGATGAGAGGGGAAAGATATAAAAGAGACCTAAGGGTCAACTTTTTCACGCAGAGGGTGGTACGTGTGTTGAATGAGCTGCCAGAGGAAGCGGTGGAGACTGGTACAATTGCAACTTTTAAGAGGCATTTGGATGGGTATGAATAGGAAGGGTTTGGAGGGATATGGGCCGGGTGCTGGCAGGTGGGACTAGATTGGGTTGGGATATCTGGTCGGCATGGACGGGTTGGACCGAAGGGTCTGTTTCCGTGCTGTCCAACTCCATGACTCTATGATTGGAACGCCGACTCCAAATTGTCTGAGGCATTGTCATGGAGATAGCAGTGGGCTCCTCAGGCTCCTGGGTAAATGGAAAATAGGGCAATGTTTGAAAATATGCCTTTTGTTGGGAAAGAGTGTAAGAATGTGAGTCCAACAAGCCTAAATGAGCCTCATGGCGAGCTCAACTGATTATCTCCAATCGGTTGCGAGTGTAGCTGTTAGCGCCATCAGTACTGTTCAGTAAGTGTCGTCCCATCACAGAATCATACCTAACAGTGGGACCTCTGCTTTGGGACTTTCAATTGTAGGTTGCTTGAGGGTGGTCTGCATATTATGTACAGCTGAAGGAACGTACTGTTTAATCGTAGCAGGTTAAACCAACTGTTTCATACCGCGGTGGCTACATGAGTGGTGTTTTCTGCTGACAGGATACTGACATCAGCCTCAAAGATGTTCCGCCTGCCACTCAGTTGAGCAAAGTAATGTTGAATCCAGTGCCAGTTATTATGCACCAGACCAGACCAGACCCCCTCGAGCCATTTTAAGAAGGTTGCCTAGACCGTAACTTGCTCTTATTTGAAAAGTAAATGTGAAGTGCTGCATTCCAGATGGAATAAGATGAGTCAAACGAGTCGACATTGAGGAAAAGACAATTTATTTAAACACTGTAGTTAAATTACAAGCAATAGAAAGAGGAATTTAGGATAACCTAACGTTGGCAAGCTTAACTGAATAATAGATACAGTACCTATCACTAATTGACTCGACCAATAAAGTAACATCCCATAAACACTGCCCTTGGCAAAAAGGCACATTCAGACACGGATTCTCACACGCAGTTCTCCAATCCAGGAGGGAAAATAACATCAAGGTTCAGAGAGAATAGCAGCCAGGAGACATTCACTGAAGCTGCCAACTCTATTGACACCCTTTCTGATGTTGCGGAAAAAAACCCAAACTCCAGAAATCTGGATCTCCGCGGTCTGGCCACATCCATTCAAGCTGTCAAAAAAAATCAAGGCCTATAAAGCTGTTTATACAAGTCGTCTTCAGTCGGCAGTTCGTAACCTCTGCCTGACAGCCTCCCTTCAAACAAAAACCCAGGGCAACAAAACTTTTTAAAGTGACAGCATTGCGATACAGTGCAATGCCTGCCACATGATATTTGGGGGCATATGACCAAATTGTCTCCTGGTTGATCTCCCTGCAAGAAAGTTGGGCGTTCCAGGGATGCCTTGTATCTTTGGTCAACCCTACGAATGGAAACCTCAGCTATAAAGGTCAGCGAGGCGAAAGTGGGGACTGCAGATACTGGAGATCAGAGTTGAGAGTGTGGTGCTGGAAAAGCACAGCAGGTCAGGCAGCATCCGAGGAGCAGGAGAGTCAACGTTTCGGGCAAAAAGCCCTTCATCAGGAAGCCCAAAGAGCATCACTTTGCAATGGGATGCCAGGATCAGTGACCCACGGTGATTCACCCGCTCGCTTCCTTTGGTAGGCAGACAGGCAGGTGGCACACGAATGCAGTGTCTATCCCGGCTGTGAGAATCAAACACTGCACAGACTGGACATCAGATTCTTGCCCGCCCTTTGTGGTTCAACCATTCACAGCCTTCTTCAACGTGCCCGCACACTGGTGAGATACCACATTGGCAGTGGAGCTCAGTGGGTGAAAAACCGTGGCCTCGGAGTCATACAGATGTACAACATGGAAACAGACCTTTTGGTCTAACTCGTCGGTGCTGACCAGTTGTCCCAAATTAATCTAGTCCCACCTGCCAGCACTTGGCCCATATCCCTCTAAACCCTTTCTATTCATATACCCACTTTAAATGTTGTAATTGTACCAGCTTCCACCACTTCCTCTGGCAGCTTGTTCTATACATGCACCACCCTCTTTCTGAAAAAATTGCCCTTTAGGTCCCTTTTATATCTTTCCACTCACCCTAAACCTATGCCCCTCCAGTTTTGGACTCCCCCACCCTAAGGAAAAGACCTTGTCTATCTACTCAATCCGTGCCCCTCATAATTTTATAAACCTCTTAATGGTGACCCCTCAGTCTCCGAATCTCCAGGGAAAACAACCCCAGTCTATTCAGCCTCTCCTTGTAGCTCAAACCCTCCAACCCTGGCAACATCCTTGTAAATCTTTCCTGAACCTTTTCAAGTTTCACAACTTCCTTCCTATAGCAGGGAATTGCGCACAATATTCCAAAAGTGGCCGAACCAATGTCCTGTACGGCTGCAACATGACCTCCCAACTCCCATAATCAATGCACCGACCAATAAAGGAAAGCATATCAAACGCCCTCTTCACTATCCTATCTACCTGAGACTCCACTTTCTTGATCATAAATATCTGCAGTGAAAAACCAGCCTGAGGCAGCACTGCTCCTGTTGCGTGTGCTGTCTTTCACATGAGATGTGGCCTCTCAGGTGGGCATGAAAATGCCCATGGTGGTATTACAATGTAAGAGTGCCCTGTAAATGTGCCAAAATGATCCCTCAGTAGCGGAATAATCTGGTTGTGATGGGTTGAGGGCTCTTTCGAAAACCAAAAACCCATGCCCCCATACCAGGCTGGAGAGATTCTTTCAGTGTGGGACAGGATGAGATTGAGCAGGTGTGGCATGGGAAGCAATGGAGTTGTGTTGGCATGAGAGGGGTGGATGAGATGAGCATGACTGTGGCAGCATGGCAGAAGCATTGTCAAACGACAGCCACTCTTTTCACTGTATACGAAGATTGACCAGCTCAGAGTGAAGAGCTGTCAGTGGACTTAAAGGAATCATCATCAGTATTCTGGCAAAGAGGAAGTTGGCAGCATTCTGTATCCTCCAGAGTTTGCACGAAAGTGAACTCCCACAGGCACGCCAACACACTCAAGGAGAGCGCTGTTGTAATGTTGCTGTGGGACTTGAATTCCAAACAAGGTCTTGGTCATAGAACAAGATTGATAGATTGAAAATGTTATCTTCGGTGTTAGTGCTGACCTTACAGCAGGCAGCTGTCAAGGGAATAGGGAGCTATTTCCTCAATTTATACTGAGATGTGGTTCAAATCAGCCTTTTCATCTGAGCAGGAAACAGTTCCTAATTAGCCTGTCATATCCCCCAGCTATATACAAGGTTCAAGGCAAAAGCCTTGACAACACTTGAATTTCTGTTTCCTGGCGCATTTTTTGATACATGGACTGCTTAGTGTGGCATTTCTCAATGCGAGAACTCTTGTTCAAGTCTTTGGTGAGCAGGTTAATCCTGTACATGAGGATACATTGTGTAACAATTGGGCGATAAATCCCTGTTAACATTTGCTATTCTACCATTGCAGAGCTTGGGTTAAATATTGTGCGACAATGCTATAGGTTTAAGAGGTGTGTTTTGACCTGGTTTCTTTTAGAGAAAGAAATTGGGAGACAGGTGCTGAACAGTCTATGAGAAGATAAAAAACTTGTGAAGCTTTGGGTTATTTTTAAAAGCTGGAACAATAGAAGCAGCCTGAATGGGTGTGGTCAAGCTCCCACCCACAGAACCAGGGATTTTTAGTTCATAGTTTATGCAGTGGTCACTGTTGGGATCTTGAAGTGGAAGCTATTTTTTTCTCTCTTGATTACAGCCAAAAGCTGGGAGGTTCTTTTCCTGGGCTGCTGGATTGCATGTGAGACAAAATATGTTTTCTGAATCTGCCTTTTTGCCACAGGGTGTCTTTATGGGATGTTACTGTCTTGGAACAGTTAATTAGTAACAGTTACTACATCTATTGTTCTGTTAAGTTTTCCAATAGACTTATGTTATTCCAAGTTCTTCTTTCTTTTGTTGATTTTAACTGAAGTGTTTGAATAAATTGTATTTTCCTTATCTTTGAGTAGTTTGACCAATTGAATTGCACCTGGAACACAGCACTTCACATTTATCTTTAAAATAAGAAAATGTTAGCATCTTGGCTACCTTCTTAAAATATCCTGAGGCGGTCTGGTCCACACAACATCCAAAGCATATTTCTGCTTTCCTTGAGGAATTTAGTTAGTCTGGTATCTATTCTGTTGTGGGAACTTAAGACTTGGAGGAGATTGCTCAAAATCAGGTTTTGTCCTTGCCTGATGTGTACGAACGTATGCAGCACTTTCTCCTCTCAGTTAGTCTTCTTCTCGTTTAGGATGGCCCCTGAGGTTGTCCAGTGTGAGACTTCAAAGGATGCACCTTACGACCATAAGGCCGATGTCTGGTCTCTGGGAATCACGCTGATTGAGTTGGCGGAGATGGAGCCACCACACCATGAGCTGAACCCCATGCGGGTCCTCCTGAAGATCACCAAGGCGCCCCCTCCGACTCTGTCCCAACCTTCTCGATGGTACTCAGCAGCTTGATACATTCCCCGTTCCTCTGGCTTTACATGTACAGCAGCACTGTGGGATGTCTGGACTGAAGTCTAAAAGGGAGGCTGGGCCTGAACTGGGAGTAGACAGCACTGGAGAAACTCAGCAGGTCTGGCAGCATCTGTGGAGACTTGGATATATAGTACAACCTCAGTTATCCGAACGTCAATGATCCGAACAGGATCTCAAGGTCCTGTAAAAGCGGCATTAGGCAATTCAGCATTCAGTTATTAGTTAAGCGGCATTATTAGATTAGATTACATTACAGTGTGGAAACAGGCCCTTCGGCCCAACAAGTCCACACCGACCCGCCGAAGCGAAACTCACCCATACATTTACCTAACACTACGGGCAATTTAGCATGGCCAATTCACCTGACCCTGCACATCTTTTGGACTGTGGGAGGAAACCGGAGCACCCGGAGGAAACCCACGCAGACACGGGGAGAACGTGCAAACTCCACACAGTCAGTCGCCTGAGGCGGGAAATGAACCCGGGTCTCAGGCGCTGTGAGGCAGCAGTGCTAACCACTGTGCCACCGTGCCGCCCACTTGGTGTGCATTGCCAGATAACTGAGGCATGTTCAATAACCGGTACTCAAATTACTGCTTGTTTACAATCAAATCAGTTATCAGATAAATGGCATTATGGCGTGTGTTGCTGAATGACCGGCACTCATAACGTACTGCTTGTTTACGATCAGATCAGTTACTCCAACGATCAGTTACCTGAAAATACTTCCCATCCATCTCATTCAGATATTCAAGGTTGTACTGTATAGGCGTCTCCCGCTCTCCACAGATGCTGCCAGACCTGCTGAATTGCTCCAGCATTGTCTGCTTGTGTTTGTGCATGATGGTGTAAACACGGGTTGCCAAACGATTCATTTTGAAGTCAATTGCTGTGTGAATCGTCAGCGAGCAGAGTTGGCCTTTGTATGTAAGTGAAATGAAAACGTTCCCAAGGAACTTCGCAGCAGTGTGATTTGAGTTAGAGGAGCGTGAGGAGATAGTAGGTCAGGCAGCCAACAGTTTGGTCAAAAAGGACGATTTTGAGGACCCTGTTAAAGGTGGAGAGTCAGGGAGAGAGGTGGAGAGACGTCGGCAGAGAATTCTGCAGCTCAGAGGTCCAGGTATCTGAAGGTGCAGCCACCAGAGGTAGAGGATTGCAGAAATCTCAGAGGGGTTTAGATCCATACAGCGTTAAAAAGGCCCCTCGGCCTATCGAGTCTACACAGACATAACTCCTGCTAAAAGCACACTAATCCCAACTTCCTGCACTTGTCCCATATCCTCAAATGTTATGATATTTGAGGTGCTCATCCAATTACTTTTTAAAACGTTTGTAAGGTTGCCAGCCTCCACTACCTTCCCAGGCAGTGCATTCCAGATTCCCATCACACACTGAGTGAGAACGGTTTTTCCCAAATTCCCCCCTGAATCTCCTGCCCCAAATAATGCTCGTGATTGGTGGAGATTACAGAAGTCAGGAGGGGCTGAGGCCATGAAGAGCTTTGAGAATAATTTTAAAACCCATATGTTGCAGGGCAGCGCAGTGGCTCAGTGGTGAGCACTGCTGCCTCACAGTGCCAGGGACTAGCACTGGGTGACTGTCTGTGTGCAGTTTGCATATTCTCCCCCCCCGTGTCTGCGTGTGTTTCTTCCGGGTGCTCCACTTTCCTCCAACAGTCCAACAATGTGCAGGACAGGGTGGATTGGCCATGCTAAATTGTCCAAGGTTGTGCAGGCTGGGTGGAAATGTGGATTACAGGGATGCCTGACCTGCTGTGCTTTTCCAGCACCACACACCCGACTCTGATCTCCAGGATCTGCAATCCTCACATTCCCCTGGAAGGTTGATGCAGACTACATGGACTGAATGGTCTCTGTCTACGCTAATGGGTTTCTATGACTAACTGGGTGGGGGCCGATAGAGGAACGGGCAATGGTTTTCAATGACCTCATGTTTAAGGAGGGTGAAATGTAGAGGTAAACAAGGTGTGAGTGAGGATCTTGGCTGCGGGCAAACAGAGACAGATGAAATCAGGTGGTATTAAGGAGTTGGAAATAGGTGCTCCTCAGGATATGAGGTCAGAAGCTGGTGGAGAGGGGTTTCCAGATGTGAGAAAGGGGCTGGCTGCATCTCAGAAATGTCCAGGAGAAGCAGCTAGGAGACAAGAGTCTGAACCAGGGCAGGACAGAAATGACCTCAGTCTTCCCAGTGACAAACACGTGCTTTTTGAATTCCCAGGTCACCAGATTTTAAGGATTTCTTACGAAAAGCTTTGGAAAGAAATGTCGACGTGCGATGGTGTGTAAAGCAGCTTCTCCAGGTGAGTATTTCTTTCCCAGTTCCCCCGGGTTATAGCTTTGGATGCCAAGCCTGCTCCCTGCACAGCTTTGGTGACTGAGATTGACGAAAATGTTTACTCATGCAGCAACCAGACGATTCTGGGTGGGGAGCGACTTCGGCGCCCCGACCCTCGTTAACGCCCTGCCCTGTCTCCCCCCCAGCACCCTTTTGTAGCCGCGGTGGCCAGCAACAAGCCAATCCGAGAGCTGATAGCCGAAGCCAAGGCCGAGGTGATGGAGGAGATCGAGGAAGGCAAGGATGACAATGATGATCATACGGAGGTACTTTTGACGAGTTGGTCACTGTTAAGTGGAGTGTAATGTAAGAAACAGAGGCGGGAGAAGTGGTCCATTCGGCCCGTCGTGTCCGTCCCACCATTCAGTACCATCTTCAGATCCATCTCCATATTGCTGCCCGCACCCTGGGTCCTCTGATCCCCCAAGAGGCCAACATTCTGTCTGCCCTGGCTTTAAAACACATTCAGGAATGGAGTCTCTGCAATCCTCCAGGGAAGGAGATTCACCACGTTCCGACTGAAGAAATTCCTTTTCATTGCAGTCCACAACAACAGACGAAATAGGAACAGGAATAGACCATTTGGCCCCTCACTCATGCTCTGCCATGCAGTAAACATCATGATCAATTTGACATTCCACATGTCGACTGATCAAGAATCTATCGATCTCAGCCTTAAATAGGGATCGGCCCCACAGCTCTGTGTGGAAGGAAGTTCCAAAGACCCCCAACCCTCTGAGAGAAGAAATTCCACCTCATCTGAGTCTTCAGTTGGCGTCCCTTTACTCTGAGAGTGTGCCGTCTGGTCCCAGACTCTCCCATGAGGGAGAGACATCCTCTCAGCATTGACCCTGTCAAGCCCCTTCATATGTTTCATTGAGATCACCTCTCATTCTTGCAAACTCCACTGAGTACAGTCCCAACCTGTTTAGCCTTTGCTGATAAGACAGCCCCTCCATCCCAGTGAACCTTCTCTGGACTGGCTCCAGTGAAATGATATCTTTCCTTAAAGGGAACCGAAACTGATCTCTGTGCTCCAGATGTGGTCTCAACAGTTCCTTGTCCAGTTGCAGTAAGACTTCCCTACTCTTATACTCCAACCGCCTTGAGGTAAGGGCCAACATTTTATTTGCCCTTCCTGATTACCTGCTGCACCATTGTGCCAAAGTTCTGACTTCCATGTACAAGGACAGCCCTGTCAAGAACCTTTGTGTTGGGGTATTCTGCAGGTTTTTTTCCAGAAATGATCAGCCTCTTATCCCGAGACTTACCCAGCTTTCTCTCCCTTTCGTTTTCCCTCTCTCACTCGCAGTGAGTGAGGCTGAGTCCTACCCTGAGACCAAAACTGTGAAGTTTAACTCAATTGACAAAGGCAAGGCATGATCTCCAAACACCCTTCTGTCAAGAGCTATCCATTTGCATGAGTTCAGCACAGAGTTATTGTCAAATTCAACTCGTGTGTGAATTCAATTGTTGCTCTGTTTAAGTTGAACATTTGAAAGGATTGGATCCCACTATCAGTGGAACAGAATAAGGTTCTAATGCATATTAAAGTCTTTCATTTTCTGACACACTTCCAGCCACTTTAATCCCATTGTTTTCAAGAGATGTACTTTGTAATCTTCTCCCCACAGGCTCTGGCAAACCAGCTGGGTTCTGATAGTGCAATCAACATAGAGGACCAGTCTCCAATGGACCTCACCAAGACACCTCTGGAGGAAGAGACAAGAAGCAAGGAGCCTGTGGCTCAGGGCCGGACTGGCAGCCCCACCTTGGGCAGCACAGACGAGTCAGCAGAACCTTCGGCCGCTAACACTGAGTCGGGGACGGTCACGGAAAGCGAGGAACTCACAGTGCTGGATGGCAGCCTCGGTGAGGCTGAGGAGGAAATGGCTGGGGAGCTCCAGTCGGAGACCTCAGCCGTAAGATCCGATCTCACGGACGGTGCTCGAAGAGCCGATGAGCTTCTGGCGAGCCCACCAGGAGAAACCGGGCCGGACGGAAAGGATCGCAGTGCTCACCTGAGTGAGGCGGAGCTGAAGGCCGCCAACCCCAGCAATGCTAGTGAGGGATCTGAGCCTGTGGCAAACAAAGAACGGGGAGCAGACTTGGAAGCCCCTGGGCTCACACCAGCTGAAGACTCCACCGATGAAGTGATCGAACCGGGACTGAACGATGAAGAGCTGAGGACGAGCAATGAAAACGCAAGTACAGGACCTACCAGCCCAACACCTTCAGGAGGAGAGGCGACAGCAGAGGTGGAGATGCCAACAGCATTATTTGGGAAGACAGAAAGTGAGGAGGACGGTATGGACGGCCCATTGATAGAAGCCACAGAATCGGCGGAGGATCCTCCAGTAGCAGATATCCACCCTGGGAGGAGCCCAACAGGTCTGGAGCCTGTTGGAGCACTTGAAGATATTAGTGAAGCGCCAACACCAGGAGAGACCCCCTTGTGCCCCTTTGAACCCGGGAAGGCTGAAACCAGAGCAATGGATCAGGGCACTTCCTATGTGGAAGGTGAAACCTTCTCTGTTGCAGAAGGAGCAGAGACTTTCCAAGGTTGCCAAGTCAGTGGGCAGGATCTGAAGGAAGAAACATCAATCACTTGCACACAGTCCCCTAATGAGAAGGGTCCACACCAACAGGATGCTGCACTGCTGTCCGACAAGGTTGCAAGGATTGATGGGGAAAATGCTGAGTTGTTGCCATGTGTGTGCATGGAGCCTGCAGCTGGTGTGCTGGAAGACACGATAGCGGAAGAATTTGTTTTCGAGGAAGCAAGTGACAGCCTGCCCGATTCCATCCTGATGGTGGAAATGACCGGGGCGCCGTCCTCAGGTCTCATGCCGAGTAGTGGCAGCGGAGAGTCGACTGAATCGCTTCAGTTCGAAGAGGCAGGGAGTCACTTGGTGGAGATTGCAGACGTGGGAGAGGCTTCAACGGAGAAGATGGCGGTGGCGGAGAGAAGTGAAGGGAGCATCACGGCTGAAGGACCCAAGCCAGTCAAGTGTGAAGAACAGATGGAGCCTCAAACTGAAGACCAGCCACGAGCTGACGATGAGGATATCACAGAGGGGGGATGTGACGGTCTAACTGAAGCTGAGGAAGCTTCGTGCAGCCGGAGCGATGATGTCGCCATTGCAACCTGCGTTGTCAATGAACTCATCAACCGGGTGGTGGCTGATGAACGGGGATGGGAGGCACACAGCACGGAAGAGAAGGGAGTCACGTCCGGCCTCCTGAAAGACACAGGCTCCTTCAGCAGCACAGACTTTGTTGAAGAGGCGGACAGTTCGGGCGAGGGGACCAAAGCTTCAGCTGAGGGAGGACTGGGAGATGAATGTGTGGACTGTGAGGAGGAATCCGCTGATAACCAGGGAGAACAGCAGGAGAACCAGCCAAGAGACGAGGCTGAGATCGGCAACGTCTCGCCTGGCGAAGATACTCCAGACCGCCAAGTCCCACCGACACAGGTAGAGTTTCCAAATCAATGCAAAAGGGTGATGCTCGGCTTCATGGGTTTGAAAGAAAAAGGAACTTGCATTTATGTAGCACCTATCAGCATTGCTTTACACGCCCGTGAATTAGCTTTCAGGTGTAAGTCACTGTTAGTCTGTCACCTTTGGGCCAATTTGTGCACAGGAAGATTCCACAAACATCTCACTGGGGCAATTTTTGGTTTTAATTCACTTGTGGGTGTCACTGGCTGGCCATCATTTATTGCCCACCCCTAGTTACCTTTGAATTAAGTAACTAGCCAAGTCACTTCAAAAGGCAGTTGCTGCTGGTCTGCAGTCACATATCGGCCAGACCACATAAGTATGGCAGATTTCCCTCCCTGAAGGGCATGAGTGAACCAGGTGGATTTTTCCTGACAATGAACATCAGTACTCTTGTAATTCTAGATTATTATTCAATTAAAATTCCTGCTGTGGTAGGATTTGAATCCAGATCCCCAAAGCATTACCTGCATTAATAGTCTAGCGATAATACCACTAGGTTATCACCTCCTCTCTTGTGATGTTGGTTCAGGGATACTGGGAGAGAACTCCTTTTCGATACGATGACATTGGAGTCATTTAAACCCCTTGGAGTGGATTCAAATATCCACAAGACAGCACCTCTGACAGTATAGCTCTCCCTCAGTGCTGCACTGGGAGAATCAGCTTTGATTTAGTGCTCAGGCCATGGATTGGGACATGGAGTGACAAAGAGTTGTGAGTACTTCCAACAGAGCCCTCTCTCACATGAGAGGCCCCACCTGCCCTGAGAATCATAGAATCCCTACAGTGCAGAAAGAGGCCATTCAGCCCATCGAGTGCACACCGACCCTCTGAAGAGCATCACACCCAGACCTACCCCATTCCTGCATTTCCCATAGATGACCCACCTAGCCTGCATATCCCTGGACATTATGGAGCAATTTAGCACGGCCAATCCACCCTAACCTGCACATCTATGGACTGTAGGAGGAAACTGGAGCACCCAGAGGAAACGCGGGCAGATACGGGGAGAATATGCAGAATCCACACAAGCAGTCTGAAATCGAACCCAGGTCCCGAGCACTGTGAGGCATCAGTGCTAATTACTGAGCCGTCCAAAAGATTTCTAGGTGCAGCAAAATGGAATTCGGATGTAAAAATGTTGGCAAAAGATCCTTTCCACTTAGAGCTCCCCCCAGCCAATGTCTGCCCCTCATCAAACACCCAGTCGTGGTGTCATTTCTGTTTGTGGGAGCTTGATGTGTGTAATTTGGCTGTCACATGCCCTACCTCATAACAGTAACAGTGCATCATTGAAAAAAAGTATGTCAGCGGCAGTTCACGTGTTTTGAGACATCTGCTGGTCGTGAATATGCAGCATAATGCAAGCTCCTGCCTTTCTCCCATCCTCCTCCCACCATCTTCCTGTCTACTACAACCAGTAGTGACTGTCACTGGATTGTGAAACCGCTCACTTACAGAGTCAGAGCGTCATACAGCACGGAAACAAATCCTTTGGTCCAACCAGTCCATGCCGAGAAAGATCCCAAACTAAACTGGTCCCACCTGCATGTGTTCGGCCCATATCCCTCCAAACCTTTCCTATCCATGTACTTCCTGAAATGTCTTTGAAATGTTATAACTATACCCACATCCATGTCTTCCTCTGGAAGTTCATTCCACATACAAACCATTCTCTGTTTAAAAGAATTGCATCTCATGTCCTTTTTAGAATCTTTCTCCTCTCATCTTAAAAATATGCCCCCGAGTCCTGAAATCCCTTACCCTCGGGGAAAGCCACCTGCCATTCATTTTATCTCTACCCCTCATTATTTTATAAACCTCAATAAGGCCACACTTCGACCTCCAGTGAAAAATGTTCCAGCCTCTGCTCATAACTCAAACCCTCCATTTCCAGTAACGTTCTGGTAAACCTCTTCTGAGCCCTGTCCAGCTTAATAATATCCTTCCTATAACAGGGTGACCAGAACTGGACACAGTACTCCAGTACAACTTCAACATAACTTCCCAGCTCCTATGCACAAAGGTCTGAGAATGAAAGCATGCACACGAGCCATGCGGCACGGTGGCTCAGTGGTTAGCACTGCTGCCTCACAGCGCCAGGGACCCAGGTTCAATTCTCACCTAGGGCGACTGTCTGTGTGGAGTTTTCACATTCTCTCTGTGCCTGCGTGAGTTTACTCCGGGTGCTCTGGTTTCCTCCCACAATCCCAAGATGTGCAGATTAGGTGAATTGGCCATGCTAAATTGCGCGTAATGTTCAGCCATGTGTACGCTAGACGCATGGGTCAGGGGTAAGTGTAGGGTAGGGAAATGGTTTTGGGTAGGATACTCTTCAGAGGGTTGGTGTGGAATTATTGGGCCAGAGGGCCTGTTTCCACACTGGAGGGATTCTATGAAACATCCTATCGACATGTGATGCAAACTTCAAAGGATTATGTACCTGAACCCGAAGTTCTCTCCGTTTACAACACTACCCAAGACGTCACAATTAACTGTATGAGTCCTGCCCTTGTTTGTTTGACCAAAATGCAGCAACTGGCACTTATCCAAATTAAACTCCAACTGCTACACCTCAGCCCATTGACCTGAATGATAAAGACCTCTTTGTAATCTTAGCTGACTTCTTTTGCTGTTCACTGGGCCACCAATTGTGGTGTCATCGACAAACGTACTAACCCTACCTTCTATACTCCTATCGAAATCATTTATATAATTGACAGCCAAACATTAATCACTGTTGGAGGGTAACTGGCAACACGAGTTGCAGAAGGCAGAATTTCCTCGATCCAGGGGCTGAGGAGTTGGCTTTCGGCCGAGGGAACTGAGGCGCGAGTGACCAGAAACAAAAAAATGCTGAGCTTCTCGTTCATTTTAAAAAAAAAAATAGATTCTCGGTCCAGCCATTGCCAAGGAAACAGGAAGGTTCGAAGCGAACGGCCTGACTGCCCTGAAACGAGAAGCACACTGTCCGCCTGCTGGTATTCATACTCTGGCTGACCAATCGCAAGAAGTGGAGTTCCGGGAGAGGAGACGTTCCTATCCATTTGCTGCTGAAGAATTCGAATCAAATGAATTCCCCCCTTGCTCTGGTGCAGTGTTTTCCAAACAGGTGACTCTGTCTGACAACGTTCTCCATTCGCGCTGTCAATTTTTATTGTTTCCTTAACCCCTGCAATTTTAGCAACCGTCTCAGTGGCTGACCGTTTCTCTCCCCTTTTCCAGATGCAGTGTGACCTGTTCGAGGACCAAGTGAGTACTTCCCCCCCGCACCCCCCTCCCCAGCTGTTCAGCGTTTCCTTCTCCACATTTGCTTGGGACGTTTGGAGGGCACGGGGCCACCCTGCTCAGCTCATGGCTGCAAGCCCAGGACCCGAGAGACTAGAGATTTGATTAGTTAAAGATGCCGCAGAAAATTACATCTTTGAGTGCGGTGATGAACAAAAGCGAAGTGCAAATTCTCAATTTTGTTCTTTCAGTCAGAAGTCACGTGGCACCAGGTTATATTCCAGCAGCTTTATGTAAGATTGCAAGCTTTTGGAGCCCTGCTCCTTCATCAGGCGAAGTGGAGAGAGACGCACAGGCACAGAATATATAGGCGGCGAGATCATGGCAAGATAATTGCAGGTAGTTCAGAATACCAACAGATAGTGTGAGTGGAGTGTTGACAGGCTGAATAACAAGTCTTTGCAGATAACCAAGAGTTCAGGAGATTAATAGAAACGGTTATGAGTAAGCTGTTGCCAGCTGAATAGCCAGTGAAGGGATGAACTCATTAATTAAGGCAGAGGAATAATTACAAATAATCGAAAATAAGGTGGTGTAAGAGACAAACCAATTGGCTGCAGTAACATCACAGTCACATGACGAGGGTAATAAGCAATCTAAAACTATGCAAACTAATTCGGGCAGAGAGATAATCACGTAGTCAAGGTAATGGTGTCAAAACAGGATAGATTTTACCAACACAGAATAGGGTGGTGTTATATCTTTTTTAAATCTTCCATGGGATGTGGCTGTCGAAGGCAAGGCTGCCATTTGTTGCCCAATCCTAACTGCCCTTGAACTGAGTGGCTTACCAAGCTGTTTGAGAGGGCATTTAAGAGTCAAGCCTGGGCCTGGAGTCACATGCAGGCCAGGCCGGGTAAGTAAAGGACATGAGCGATCCTGGTGGGCACTAATGAGAATCAGTGATTGTTCTCCTGGTCATGGTTACCTTTCGATTCCACATTGTGTTCATGACTTCCAATGGTTAGCGCTGCTGCCTCACAGCGCCAAGGACCTGGGTTCGATTCTAGCCTCAGTCTGCGTGGAGTTTGCACATTCGCCCCGTGTCTGTGTGGGTTTCCTCCCACAGTCCAAAGCTGTGCTGGTCAGGTGGGTTGGCCATGTTAAATTGCCTATCGTGTCCAGGGATGTGCGAGGCGAGGTGGATTAGCCATGGGAAGTGGGGAGTAATGGGGTGGCCTGCTCTTTGTAGGGTCAGTGTGGGATGAATGGCCTGCTTCCCCTTGGTGGGATTCTGTGAATAGAATTGATTAACTAATTGGACGTGGTAGCATTCAAACCCATGTCTCTCCAACAAATTACCCTGATTTACTAGACCAGTGATATTACAACTGTGCCACCATTTCTCCCAGTGTTACAGAGATTTGTATAAAATAGGAAAGTACAATGGCTTAGCATCGACTACCAGGGGATGGTACTAGAACAAGGGAGGGGAACTGACGGTGATAAAACTCTGGGGAGCTGTCTTTCTTTCTGCCAGTCTTGTTGCTGGGCACAGACACGGCAGGTCAAGTGTGAATTGCAGGGTGCCCACAAAAGCACTGCCCTCTCTCTGCCCTGCAGGATCGGCCCACCCTACGGAAGACGTTGAAGAAAACCCGGACATTCATGGTAGACGGCGTGGAGGTCAGCGTCACAACCTCGAAGGTGGTCAGCGAGGATGACAAGAAGGACCGAGACATGCGGTCAGCCAGGTAAGGAGCCCGCAACACTGTGATCGCGATAGCCCCCAAAACCATGTCTCCTTCCCCCTCTCCTGTCCAGGGGCTCGGAGTGGTAAGACACGCTCCAGGGCAGCTGGAGGTATTGAGCTCGTTCACTGAGGGGCTGAGTGTGCTTTCTCCTGTCCCCTTGTGCCACTTCTGTGTAACTCATTGATGTGGATCAGTTGACAATTTCTGAAGCATAGCCAGGAAGCTCTTTCTCTGCTCTCCACCCAACTTATAGGAACGTAGGTGCAGGAGGAGGCCATTCAGCCCCTCGTGACAATTCCGTCATTCAACGAGATCATGGCTGATCTGTGGTCTCAAACTCCAGACTCGAGATCACATATCTCTTTGCTCAATGAAATCTTCGATTTAAAATGACCAACTGGATCCAGCATCCACTGCTGGTTGTGGAAGAGAGTTCCAAATCGCTACCACCCTCTGTGTATGTAGAAGGGATTCCCAACATCTCTCCTGAACAGTTCCACCCTAATTCTTAGTCTCTGCTCCCTCATTCTGGAATCTCCGACCAGTGGAAATGGATTATGTTTATTGGCCCTGTCTTTGCCTGGACGTGGAACTTGTTAGGAGGCAGTAACTCCCATGCCCTCTACCCCTATCTGGTACCCGTAGCCCGCCCTCTTGTCAGGCCAGGCATTCGGAGGTGTAACAGGCGGCACAGTGGCTCAGTGGTTAGCACTGCTGCCTCACGGCGCCAGGGACTCAGGTTCGATTCCAGCTTCAGGAGATTGTCTGCATGGAGTTTGCACGTTCTCCCCAGTGTCTGCATGGGTTTCCGCCAACAGTCCAAAGCTGCGCACGTTCCGGTTGGATTGGCCATGCTGAATTGTCCCGTAGTGCCCAGGAATGTGCAGGCCAGATGGATTAGTCATGGGGGGACATGCAGGATTGCAGGGATAGGGTAGGGGGTGGGTCTGGGTGGGATGTCCTTCGGAGGGTCGGTGTGGACTCAATGGGCCGAAGGGCTGGTGGGATTGTGTGATTCTAACCTGATTTGCAACAGGCGACAGGAGCTACGGGAACTCCGACTCTTGCAGAAAGAGGAGCAGCGTCTGCAAAGCCAACTCGACCAGAAGCTGCAGCAACAACGCGAGCACATGATCCGCCAAATTGAGCAGGAAATGATGGTGAGCCGGACAGCGGGATAGGGGAGCGGCTGGACCAGAGGGGTGGGGGAGATGGGTGTACGCGGTGTGAGGATTGTTTGCTGAGGGAGAAGCTGGTGGGCTCCAGGGGTGCATTTCCTGCTGAGCTTGAGCCTCATCACTCTGACTGACTCTGTGAGGGTGACCCTCTCAGCCTCACCAAAGTCTTTCCTTCTAACCCGAACCTTCAAACGTAGGTGGATATTATCTAACTGTTTGCTCCCCCTTCACCTTAACATCACGTTTGTTAGAGAGTGGAAGGAGCTTTACTCTGTATCTAACCCCGAGCTGTCCCTGTCCTGGGAGTGTTTGATGGAGGACAGTGTAGAGGGAGGTTTACTATGTATCTAACCCCGTGCTGTCCCTGTCCTGGGAGTGTTTGATGGGGGGACAGTGTAGAGAGAGCTTTACTCTGTATCTAACCACGTGCTGTCCCTGTCTGTATCTAACCCCGTGCTGTCCCTGTCCTTGGAGTGTTTGATGAGGGGCAGCGTAGAGGGAGCTTTACTCTTTATCTATCTGTGCTGTCCCTGTCCTGGGGGTGTTTGATGGGGGCAGGGTAGAGGGAGCTTTACTCTGTATCTAACCCCGTGCTGTCCCTGTCCTGGGAGTGTTTGATGGGGTACAGTGTAGAGAGAGCTTTACTCTGTATCTAACCCTGTGCTGTCCCTGTCCTGGGAGTGTTTGATGGGGGACAGTGTAGAGGGAGCTTTACTCTGTATCTAACCCGTGCTGTCTCTGTCCGAGGAGTGTTTGGTGGGGGACAGTACAGAGAGAGCTTTACGCTGTATCTAACCCCGTGCTGTCCCTGTCCTGGGAGTGTTAGATGGGGGACAGTGTAGAGAAAGCTTTACGCTGTATCCAACCCCGTGCTGTCCCTGTCCTGGGAGTGTTAGATGGAGGACAGTGTAGAGAGAGCTTTACTCTGTATCTAACCCCGTGCTGTCTCTGTCCGAGGAGTGTTTGATGGGGGGACAGTGTAGAGAGAGCTTTACTCTGTATCTAACCCCGTGCTGTCCCTGTCCTGGGAGTGTTTGATGGGCGGGTCAGTGCAGAGGGAGCTTTACTCTGTATCTAACCTTGCGCTGTCCCTGTCCTGGGGACTGTTTGATGGGGACAGTGTAGAGGGAGCTTTACTATGTATCTAATCCCGCACTGTCCCTGTCCTGGGATTATTTGATGGGGGACAGTGTAAAGGGAGCTTTACTCTAGGTAACGTGGAGATTTTTATGCATTTTAAGACATCCAGCACTTCCTCCTCTGTGATATGGACATTTTTCAAGATGTCACCATCTATTTCCTGACATTCTATATCTTCTAAGTCCTTTTCCACAGTAAACACTTATGCAAAGTACTCATTTAGTATCTCCCCCATCTCCTGTGGCTCCACACAAAGGCTGCCTTACTGATCTTTGAGAGGCCCTATTCTCTCCCTAAGACCTGATCAGGTGTCCCTTAGATCTCAGTGGGAAGCTAGAGTAGTGGTTGCTGGGTGTCTTACTGAGATATTTGTGTCATCGATAGTCACAGGTGAGGTGCCGGAAGACTGGAGGTTGGCAAACGTGGTGCCACTGTTTAAGAAAAGTGGTAAGGACAAGCCAAGGAACTATAGCCCGGTGAGCCTGACCTCGGTGGTGGGCAAGTTGTTGGAGGGAATCTGAGGGACAGGATGTACATGTATTTGGAAAGGCAAGGACTGTTTCGGGCTAGTCAACATGGCTTTGTGCGTGGGAAATCATGTCTCACAAACTTGATTGAGTTTTTTGAAGAAGTAATAAAGAGAATTGATGAGAGCAGAGCGGGAGAAGTCATCCATACGGACTTCAGTAAGGTGTTCGACAAGGTTCCCCATGGGAGACTGGTTAGCAAGGTTAGATCTCATGGAATACAGGGAGAACTAGCCATTTGGATACAGAACTGGCTCAAAGGTAGAAGACAGAGGGTGGTGGTGGAGGGTTGTTTTTCAGACTGGAGGCCTGTGACCAGTGGAGTGCCACAAGGATCGGTGCTGGGTCCTCTACTTTTCATCATTTATATAAATGATTTGGATGTGAGAATAAGATGTATAGTTAGTAAGTTTGCTGATGACAACAAAATTGGAGGTGTAGTGGACAGCGAAGAAGCTGACTTCAGATTACAACAGGATCTTGATCAGGTGGGCCAATGGGCTGAGAAGTGGCAGATGGTGTTTAATTTAGATAAATGCGAGGTGCTGCATTTTGGGAATTAAATCTTAGCAGGACTTATACACTTAATCGCCAGGTACTAGAGAGTGTTGCTGAACAAAGAGACCTTGGAGTGCAGGTTCATAGCTCCTTGAAAATGGAGTTGCAGGTAGATAGGATAGTGAAGATGGCGTTTGGTATGCTTTCCTTTATTGGTAGGAGTATTTAGTACAGGAGTTGGGAGGTCATGTTGCAACTGTACAGGACATTGGTTTGGCCGCTGTTGGAATATTGTGTGCAATTCTGGTCTCCTTCATATCGGAAAGATGTTGTGAAACTTGAAAGGGTTCAGAAAGGATTTACAAGGATGTTGCCATGGTTGGAGGATTTGAGTAGGGAGAGGATGAATAGGCTATGGGCAGTTTTCCCTGGAGCGTTGGAGGCTGAGGGGAGACTTTATAGAGGTTTATAAAATCATGAGGGGCGTTGATATGAAAAATAGACAAAGTCTTTTCCCTGGGATGGGGGAGTCCAGAACAAGAGGGCATAGGTTTAGGGTGAGAGGGGAAAGATATAAAAAGGACCTAAGAGGTAACTTTTTCACATAAAGGGTGGTATGTGTCTGGAATGATCTGCCAGAGGAAGTGGTGGAGGTGAGTACAATTGCAACATTTAAAAGGCATCTGGATGGGTATATGAATAGGAAGGGTTTGGAGGGATATGGGCCAGGTCTTGGCAGGTGGGACTGGATTGGGTTAGGATATCTGGGTAGGCATGGACGGATTGGACCGAAGGGTCTGTTTCTGTGCTGTACATCTCTATAACTTAATGAACCCCATACTGACCCTGTCCTGGGGAGTGTGTGATGGGGAGGGGGTAGAGAGAGCTTTCCTCTGTATCTAACCGTGGGAGTGTGTGATGGGGAGGGGGGAAGAGAGAACTTTCCTCTGCATCTAATCCTGGGAGTGTGCGATTGGGAGGGGTGAGAGAGAGCTTTCCTCTGTATCTAACCCTGGGAGTGTGTGATAGGGTGGGGGGAGAGAGAGCTTTCCTCTGTATCTAACC
>NC_057751.1:15986227-15988020 GCF_004010195.1 Chiloscyllium plagiosum | reverse complement strand
CCCCATCAAACACTCCCAGGACAGGGACAGCACATGGTTCGATACAGAGTAAAGCTCTCTCTACACTGTCCCCCCATCAAACACTCCCAGGTCAGGGACAGCACGGGGTTAGATACAGAGTAAAGCTCTCTCTACACTGTCCCCCATCAAAGACTCGCAGGACAGGGACAGCACAGGGTTAGATACAGAGTAAAGGTCTCTCTACACTGTCCCCCATCAAACACTCCCAGGACGGGGACAGCATGGAGTTAGATACAGAGTAAAGCTCTCTCTACACTGTCACCCCATCACACACTCCCAGGACAGGGACAGCACGGGGTTAGATACAGAGTAAAGCTCTCTCTACACTGTCCCCCATCAAACACTCGCAGGACAGGGACAGCACAGGGTTAGATACAGAGTAAAGGTCTCTCTACACTGTCCCCCATCACACACTCCCAGGACAGGGACAGCACGGGGTTTGATACAGAGTAAAGCTCCCTCTGCACTGTCCCTATCAACATCCCAGTCTAGGTAAAACATGGTGGGAAGGCTGTCCCAAAGTATTTGTCCCCAGGCTGGCTCCTTCATGCTGTTGTAAACTTCACCTGCATGACTGGGGGTACCAACAGGTTCATCGTTAAACGTTTCCCCACACACTGAGAAACGCACATGTCACTAGTTCAAAACTCAAAAACCCTAACTTCAAAACAAATGACATTAAGATCTATTTGTACATATATCTCAAAGTCTGCATCACTAGGGTTACTTTTGCGTCATTCCCAGGAACAAGAATTCATCCAGAAGCAACAACAGGAGCTGAATGAGAGACTTCAAATGATTGTTCAGGAACGGAAGACCAAAATATCCTCCACAGACTTTGAGCGGCTGATGAGGGGACAGCAGCTCAAGAGAGGTGAGAACTCGCAGCTCCAAAGGGTAATCAGATCCATCTAAATCCAGGTCAACCAGCCGATGTTGCAGTCCCCCAACACAGACAGTGGGGCACTAACTTGATAAATGATTGTTGTTGTTGTCACACAGCGCTGTGCACTCAAAGGTTTGGAAAAGTCCATTACTCTCGGGTGAGATGTGAAAACAGATCCTTAATCAGAAAGGGGATTTGAGAATTATGGGGCAAGTGGAGTTGAGGATTATCAGGTCAGGCAGAATCTCGGAGGAATGGCGGAGCAGACTCGATGGGCTGAATGGCCTATTCTGCTCCGATGTCTTGAAGTTGCAGAGATTGGATTTCAAATCAACAAATGCAGAAAGGCGGTTCCCACGGCTGGGTGAGGAATTTCACATGGCGTTGCAGTACTCGTGCCTTGAAAGCACACTGGTCAGCTGGAGGAGA
This sequence comes from Chiloscyllium plagiosum, assembly GCF_004010195.1. Lineage (NCBI taxonomy): Eukaryota > Metazoa > Chordata > Chondrichthyes > Orectolobiformes > Hemiscylliidae > Chiloscyllium > Chiloscyllium plagiosum. The sequence goes on along the minus strand of NC_057751.1, from coordinate 15,986,684 downwards.
GTTTGAAATTACACAACTTATGAAGTACAGAGATCAGTCAGTCAGTCAAGAGTGTTCCCAGAACACTGCACCCACCCACACAGAAACACACACAGAAGCACACAGAGACACGCACATTCACACACACACAGGTACGCACATTCACACACTCGCAAACACATACACACGCAAACTCACACACACACACACACACAAATGTTTTAAATGCTCACATGTGGCAATGGTGCTGGTTTGCCTGTCTGGATAGTTTACCATATCTCCTGTCTTCCCTGTTCTCTCCCCATCTCCTTCCTATGTCTTTCTCCCCTATCACTCTGCCCAATCTCTCTCCCCTGTCTCTTTCTGTCCCCTGTCTCTGTTCCCGTCTGTCTCTATCTCTCTCCCTGCTGACCTCTTTGCCCTGTCTTTCCCCTTATCTCTCTGCCCTGTCTTTACCCCTTGTCTCTCTCCCTCCCGT
>NC_057751.1:15974843-15986190 GCF_004010195.1 Chiloscyllium plagiosum | reverse complement strand
CCACCTATCTCTCTCTCTTTCTCTCTGTCTCCCCTGTCCCCCTCCTCTCTTTCCCCTGTCTCTCCCCCATCTGTCTCTCCTCTGTGTCTGTCCTCCCTCTCTCTCTCTCTCTCTCCATCCTGTGTGCTGTAGAGCGTGAGGCAGTGGTCTGGGATGTGGAGCAGCGCCACCTCCAGGAAAAATACTATCTATTCAAGCAGCAGGTCAAGGAGCAGTGCTCACTGCAGAGGCAGCTGTTGTTAAAGCGACACGACAAGGTGAGCCAGCGATACCGGGAATCCCGGCGATGGGGATTCAGTTCCGTCCATGCTCGGCCTCCTCAGGATTTGAGCTGAGGTGGGTCTGGCTGAACCTGGATCCAAATGGCTGTCAGTGTCGCTGGCTGTCTCTCCAAATAGAGTCATAGAGGTGTACAGCACAGAAACAGACCCTTCGGTCCAACCCATCCGTGCCGACCAGATATCCCAACCCAATCTAATCCCACCTGCCAGCACCCGGCCCATATCCCTCCAAACCCTTCCTATTTATATACCCATCCAAATGCCTCTTAAATGTTGTCATTGTACCAGCCTCCACCACTTCTTCTGGCAGCTCATTCCACACACGTACCACCCTCTGTGTGAAAAGGTTGCCCCTTAGGTCTGTTTTAAATCTTTCCCCTCTCACCCTAAACCTTTACCCTCTAGTTTTGGACTCACCCACCCCAGGGAAAAGACTTTATCTTTTTATCAAATCTGTGCCCTTCATGACTTTATAAACCTCTATAAGACCACCCCTCAGCCTTCGACACTCCAGGCAAAACAGCCCCAGCGAATTCAGCCTCTCCCTAAAGCTCAAACCCTCCAACCTTGGCAATATCCTTGGAAATCTTTTCTGAACCCTTTCAAGTTTCCGATAGGAAGGAAACCAGAATTGCACGAAATCTCCTTAACCACAGTGTACAGAGGCACACACCGGGGTGCCTGTTTCATATTGGTGTATGTAGCTGTCATCGCCGATGGGCCTCTGCTGTCTCTATCCAGCCCTCGACTGGTTGCGCTTGGGGCAGTGCCCTGTTTTTGCCACACCTCAGTGCCAAGCAATGCCCCTTGTTGCCACCCTGTGTTGGCATAGTCTGGTGCATTCCTGATTCCTGCCCATCCGACGGGACTCCACCGGCTGGGTGTGGAAAGGGTGTCTCTTGTTATGGGAGAATCTAGAACTCGGGGTCCCTGTTAAAAAGCCCCCATTTAAAACAGAGGTGAGGATACTCTTTCAGATGCTGTTGACATGCCATCTCTAATTGCCCACCATAACCCCCCCCCTGTTGAAAAGGTGGGGGTGAGCCTCCTTCTTGAGCTGCTGCAGTCTGTGTGGTGTAGGGACCCCCGCACAGCGCCGTTATGGAGGGAGTTCCAGGATTTTGACCCAGTGACACTGAAGGAACAATTGAGTTTGCACTGTCCTCTGAGACAGTTCTGGGAAGCCACTCAGTCCAAGGGCAGTCAGGAACGGACAACGAATGTTGACCTTAAAAGGATAAAATAAAATGGTCTTGTGCACCAATCCAGGCCACTCCCCCAACATGTTGCCCCCACACCTGTTCCTGCCTTTGTGCTCCCCTGCCAGAGAGGCAGGCCATGGGTCAGCCTAAAATATGCCAAAAAATGTGGTGCTCCAAAAGCACAGCCAGTCAGGCAGCATCTGAGGAGCAGGAGAGTCGATGTTTTGAGCATAAGCTCTTCATCCTGATAAAGCGGGGGAGGCGGGTAGATGGTCGGGAATCTCTGTGGGAAGAGTGGAAGGATCCCATTTTGCGACCCGCCATGATTCTCCTCATTTTCGGGTATGGGTCAGTGTAAAGAGCTGCTGCTTTCCCCTCTCTCGCAGGAGACAGAGAGAATGGCCCACGACCACGGCAACCTCCTCGAGGACCTGAGGAACCAGCAGGCACAGGAGAGGGCCCGACTGCCAAAGATGCAGCGCCAGGATGCCAAGGCCAGGCTGAACCTCTTCAAGCAGAGCCTGAAGATCAAGGCTGTTGGCGCGGTGGAGCAGAGGGAACTCGTCAAACAGGTCAGCCAATCCACCCTACCTCTTACGCCTCTCCTTGTATCACAAGCCAAGAGTGACGAGCAGGGTGGAGTCTCAGACACATCTCCAAACTTGCCTACAAAATAAAAAAAGTTTGCATGCAGATGCAGCAAGCAATGATGGAGGCAAATGAAATGTCAGCCTCTATTGCAAAGGACTGTGGGAGTGTACCTAAAGGTTGGGAAGTCTTGTGACATGGCGTTGGTGAGACTGCACCGAGAGTAACGCACGCAATTTCGGTCTACTTGCTTAAGAAGGGATGTGCCTTGAATGCAGTTCAGATCGGCTGATTCTCGGGATAAAAAGGGATTTGTCTTCTGAGGCAAAAACAGAAATTGCTGGAAAAGCTCAGCAGGTCTGGCAGCACCTACGTCGAGAGAAATCAGAGTTAACATTTGGGGTCCAGTGACCTTTCCTCAAAACACCTTTCTCTTCTGAGGAAGGACCTGGTCCGTACGTGTTGGAGCTTGAAAGAGTCATTGAAACGCCTGATCCTGAGGGATTAGGCAGGACTGGGCTGAGAGAGTGTCTCTGGAACTAGGGGACGCAGTTTACAACATGGGTGGGGAGGTGGAGATATCGCAATTGAGACAGAGATGAGGAGGAGAACGGACAAGTGCAGTTCAGATCACAATCGGGTCAGTGGTGATCTTCTGGATGGGACAGTCTCCTCAAGGGGCTGAATGGCCGGGACTCCTGCTCCCGATGTTCTTATGAAGTAGCAATGCCTCATCGAGGAAATGTGGTGCAGGAAATCACTACCTGGAGCTCGGGGTTTTGTGTCCGCCTGTCGAAACAGGCAGGTCACTGGAGGCTCAGGTCATCTGGTGGTGGACTCCCACTGAGCCCAGGAACATTACCATGGCCCCCCAACACCATATGGTGATGACAGCAAAGGCGCATCAACATGGGAACTCACTGTATCTCACTGGATGGGGACATGGGAGCCAGACTGATTCCATATTCCCCTCCCACTAGGGAAGCTGCTATCCTGGTCCAGACTGGCTGGGCCAAATAGCCTCATTCGGCATCTGTGCTACCCTAGTGTCCCTGTGGGAAACAGTTCAATACTTGTAACCTTGAGTGACCACCCCCCTCAACACACACACACACACACACACTCACAGGGCAATGTGCCTCTCGGTACTGCAGTTTGCCATATCCTTGTGACTTTTCCTGAATAATTCTGGGAGTCTGCCTCTGTTCCTGATGGGCAGATAACATCCACATTGGAACATCGCAGATGTCACAGTTTCAGGTCTTCCCGGACAGACTGGGGAATGGAAACAGGATTGGACGATGTTGAAAATGTCCAGAGTGTGCACATACGCATTTTTACAGACAGGATTATTGAAGGATCAGGGTGAGTATTTGAGGTAAGAGATTAGGTTTATGGGATTAGTGCCAGTATGTGGTCTGGCACATTAACCAGGAAAGAGAATAGAGACGCAATGTCAAATCTTCATCTTCAAGATGTCATTATTGGCCATTGACGTACTTAGTGCTGTTTAGCAAGTGCCGCCCAGTTATGGAATTGCCTGAAATAGTGGACATTTTACTGAGGAACTCAGGGACCCAGCGGTTGTTTTCTCCATGACCTGTCAGAGTTGACTTGCCAAACAGTCGGTGCCCTTTTCCCTGTACCATAAGTTGTTGTGACTGGTTGAAATTTGACATTCTTGTGTGTGTGTGTCCTGACGAGTGCAGGAGGAGAATCGTTGATCGCGTGTCTCTCTTTTCCGTAAAGCTTAAGCACTGTAGCCCGGAACGATTGAGAGTGGAAATTAGTGAGACTGTAATGGAGCTGATACCCCATATCCGCGTTACGTTCGGGGCAATTAGACAGTACAGTCAGGTGTTCGAGTCAGCGTGAGGAATTGTGCTGCATTCAGCAGGCTGGGTTTCTCCTCCATTTACGGGGTGTGTGCCATTGGCAAGGTGGGCATTTCTGGCCAATCCCTAACTGCCCTTGACTGGGTGGCTTGCTCGGCCATTTCAGAGGGCAGCTGAGACCACGTTGCTGTGAGTCACGAGTATGCCAGACTGGGCAAGGACACCAGGTGCTTTTCCCTAAAGGACATGTTATGAAATGGTTTCTGATAACAATCCCGTCGCTCCTTGGCTGCCGTTACTGAGAGAAACCTAACAACCTGTACCGAAATGCACCATGAACTAATATCGGCGGGTTCTCTTGCTAGTTTCTACTTCAGGAAGAGGTTCGTCAGAAAGAGGAGAGGCAACAGCAGCAGCAAAAACACGAGGTTCACCTCCAGGAGCTGCAGAGGCAGTGTGACAGCAACATGGCGGAGTTACAGCACCTTCAGGTAATTCACTACCAAGGCCCACAGAGGTGCCAGGACAATTTGATGCACTCCTTTCTCAGTTTTACACCTTCAGATAGATTGTGACAGAGGTGGGGAGAGAGGTTGGGGAGCAGAGGTTGGGGAATGGTAAAGGAAGCCACAGAGAAGGTCTTTGTGATACTTGAAAGGGTTCACAAAAAATTTAGAAGGATGTTGCCAGGGTTGGAGGGTATGAGCTACAGCGAGAGGCTGAACAGGCTGGGGCTGCTTTCCCTTGAGTGTCGGAGGCTGAGGCGTGACCTTATAGAGGTTTATGAAATCATGAGGGATGCAGATAGAGTGATTAGTCAAGGTCTATTTTTCCAGATGGGGGAGTCCAAAACTAGAGGGCACAGGTTTAAGGTGAGAGGGAAAAGATTTAAAAGTGACCTAAGGCACAACTAATTCACGCAGAGGGTGGTACATGTATGGAATGAGCTGCCAGAGGAAGTGGTGGAGGCTGGTACAATTGCAGCATTTAAAAGGCATCTGGATGGGTATATGAACAGGAAGGGTTTGGAGGGATATGGGCCAAGTGCTGGCAAATGGGACAGGATTAATTTAGGATATCTCTTTGGCATGGGCAAGTTGGACTGACGGTCTGTTTCCGTGCTGTACATCTCTATGACGAAGTTGGGAAAGAGTCCGTCACGCTGGCACATTGCCCCATACACTGTTGTTTCACAGCTTGTCCTTTGTAGTTCCTCATTCAAAATCTGGGAGCTCCCTCAAGGACTGCATAATTGAAACACTGTACAGCACAGAGATTCACTGAAGGCGGCTCACCCCTCCCCCACCCGCCTTCTCAAGAGGTGGGAGAGCAGAGCCAACCTGGCCAGCACCTCTCATTGACCGTGTGGCCAACAGAAAGAACTGGCCATCACAGCTTACCGTGGCATTAACCTCTGAGTGCCTTCAATGGGATCTGACGGACCATTGAGAAGCTCTGTTGGGATAGAACCCAACCCAGAGGGAACCTCAAATGGACAGCTCCATCTGACACCTAACTTGTTCAAAGCTAAACATGGAAAAGCATCAAGTCGGCTCAGGTGACTGAGTTCTTTGCTCCTTTCCCCAGAGTGAGAAACTGAGCCTCTTGGTCAGTCGGGAGCGAGAGAAGTTGAAGACTCTCGATGAGGAACACACGATGGAACTGAAGGAATGGAGGGAGAGGCTTGTATCTCGCAAAGAGGTAAATATTACATACACACACGCACACATACTGACACAGATGCACACGCACACATCCTGACACACAGTCACACAATACTGACACACACACAAATAAACACACACGGTCACACGCATACTGGCACACATGCACACATACTGACAAGTACACACACATACTGACACACGCACACAGATACAGACATACACACAGATAAACACACACGCTGACGCACACAAACACGCACACGTGCACACAGTCACACACATACTGACACACATACAGTCACACATACTAACACACACAAACATAAACACACACTGACACATACACATAGTCACACACATACACACAAATAAATACATACATTGACGCATACACTGACGCACACAAATAAACACACGCACACATACAGATGCACACACACACAAATAAACATACACTGACACACACAATCTCATGCACAGACACACACACGCACACACACAAGCACACAGTCTTACACACATACACCACACACACACTCGTTACTCATTCTCCTCTGAGTGCCGACCTCATTAGAATGCCCTTGACTTTAATCACTCAGCCATTGCTGGCCATCCTTCAACCTTCCTTGGCCTCAAGCTTTGAAACTCCCCCCTCGCCAACTCTCTACCTCACTGTAAGAGTATCTGGGCTAGGACGAGTCTCCTGTCTTTTCCCCTTAGCCCTCCAATGGCATCCCTCCTCAGAGCTGATTGTCTAAGCTAACGGTCAGTCCATTCTCATGCCTCCTTACATGGCAGGGGGACTTGTTATCTGTTAATGCTTGCACCTCTCCATTCCCAAAGTACTCCCAAGTGTTTGCTGAAAAGGATATATAAATCCAAGTTGTTATTGTTTGGAATATTGCATCAGATCAATGTGGCAACCCATTCAGAAGGATGTCACATTCAGCCAACTGAACCCTGTAAGCCCAGGAAAATTAAACATCACCCCAGCCCACCCCATCTCTCTGCAAAAGGAGCAAACTCCCCACAGAGTCTTGCAGCTTCGGAGGCTGGGCAAGGCACCATGCCAATGAAAAGCTGCTTCGTTTTCCCAAGCGGTATAAGGGATCGCTCCTCAAAAAATAATCTCCGAAGAGCTGAGCTATCCCCACATGCATTGGAAAGGGCCTCACTAAAACTTTGTCCCTGATTACCTTTTAATCTCCAGGCCCACCTGAAATAATTCCAGAGAGGCCAATAGCATGTCACCAAGTCACCCTTTATTTACATGCAGAGAGTCCCTGATACAGAGCCAACTCTTAGAGTGAACAGAACCTCCGACCCTTCTGTTTCTGTCTGTCAGCCAGGGCTCATTTCCCCTCCCCCCACCTTGTCTCAGTCAAATCCATCGAACTCAGCACTGCCTTCCTAACCTGCAATCTTCTTCCTGACCTCTCCGCCCCCATCCCAGTCTGACCTATCACCCTCACCTTGACCTCTTTCCACCTATCGCATTTCCGACGCCCCTCCCCCAAGTCCCTCCTCCCTATCTTTTATCTTAGCCTGCTGGACCTATCACATTTCCGACGCCCCTCCCCCAAGTCCCTCCTCCCTACCTTTTATCTTAGCCTGCTGGACAAACTTTCCTCATTCCTGAAGAAGGGCTTATGCCCGAAACGTCGATTCTCCTGTTCCCTGGATGCTGCCTGACCTGCTGCACTTTTCCAGCAACACGTTTTCAGCTCTGATCTCCAGCATCTGCAGTCCTCACTTTCTCCTCCCTGATTGGACCTGGTTAACAGCCCCAGTTGGGGAACTCAAATTCTGTGCGGTCTGCCTGTCTGACCGGGTCACAATCGCTACACAACCTTGGATTTGGATCCAGAGGAGGTGTTAGCTTGGTGGTATTATCACTGGTGTGTTAATCCAGAGACCCAGGTAATGTTCTGGGGACCTGGGTTCGAAACCCAGATGGTGGAATTTGAATTCAATATAAATCTGGAATTAAGAATCTCATGAGGACCTTGGTCAATATTCGGAAAAACCCATCTGGTTCGCTAATGCCCTTCCGGGAAGGAAATCTGGTCTTGACCAGAGCAATGTGAGTCTTGACCCACAGCAATGTGGTTGACTCTTAATTGCCCTCTGGACATTGAGGAATGGGTAATAAATGCTGGCCTAGCCTGTGATGCCCTAATCCCGTGAGTGAATTAAAAAAGAAAGTATAGCCTTGACCGAAGTGTTGAGGGGCTCGTGTCCCAGCAGGAAGGTATTGGGAAATCGGGCCAGCATTCTGTCATGAGTGAGGGTCTGACTGTGATCTCCGATGCCGTGTCAGTATTCACTGGAGCTTTGCCTGGGTTATTACGTTTCTGCAGATCCTCGAGGAAGAGCTTACACGTAAACGCCAGCAGCAGGAGGTCACTTCCCGGCGGAGCAGCGAGCCAGACACCACCAAATCCTCGCTGCACAGGATCTCCCGGTTCTTCCCCCTCCCCAGCTTCCCGTCATAGGCAGCCTCTGGACACTAACTCGCACGCTGCCGCTGGAGGATAAATGGAGGCCTTCGGTGTCCGGGTAACGAACCCCAACAATGGGTGGAAGGCTGGTGTTGTGGTAATGGGATGGTAATCCAGACGCCATGGTTCATGCCTGGGGAACAGGGGGTTCGAATCCCAGCAGAGCGTCAAGTGGCCCTTCCAATCAATAAATGTGAAATTGAAAGCGAGTCTGACCTTCCCTCCATCGTAAGGTCGGAAGTGGGAATGTTCAGCACCATTCACCATTCCTCAGACACTGAAGCAGTCCAAGTTTAAATACAAGATAAAATCCAGCCTTGGCCTGACAAGTGGCAAGTAACATTCGCACCACACAAGTGCCAGGCAATGAACACAAGTGCCAGGTAAGAGAGAATCTAACCACCGCCCCTTGACATTCAATGGTGTTAACATCACTGAATCACCCCCCCCATTATCAAATTCTGGGGGTTATCAGTGATCAGAAACTCAACTGGACCAGCCCCACATAAACACAGTGGCTACAAGAGCAGGTGAGATGCTCAGAATTCTGGAGCATGTAACTCCCTAAAGCCTGTCCACCATTGACTAGACACAAGTCTGGAGCGTGTGATGGAATATTCCACGCTTGGCCTGGATGGGGGCCGTTCCAACAACACTCAAGAAGCTCGACACCATCCAAGACAAAGCAGCCCCCGCTTGATTGGCATCACACCCATAAACATCCACTTCCTCCACCACAGACACTCAGTAGCAGCAGATGCACTGCATCAATTTACCAAGGCTCCTCAAACAGCAAACCCATTTGGAGGACCAGGGCAGTAGATACATGGTAACACCACCCCCTGCAATTTCCCCTATGAGCCAGTCACCATCCTGACTTGGAAACCTGTCGGCCGTTCCTTCGGTGTCGCTGGATCAGAATCCTCGAACTCCCTCCCTGAGGGCAGTGTGGGGGGGGTCCCTACACCACACGGGACTGCAGCAGTTCAAGGAGGCAGCTCACCCCCACCTTCTCAATGGGGCATAAGGGGGCAGGGTAATAAATCCTGGGCCCAGCCAGTGATGTTTACATCCTATGAGTGAATAAGAAAAATAGTGTTGACTGGTAACTGTCCTCCAAAGTGGCCTAGTGAGTTCAACAGCAATTAGAGATGAGTAACAAATCCTGCCCTTACCAGGAGCGCCCATGTTCCCTTTGTTCTTCTCAAACAAATTTTAGGAGTGCTAGAGATGGCGTAAATATTCTAAGTAAGCCATACAATTTTATTATACGAAAGACAATGCCGGAGCAGTGTCAGGGGTGGGAAGAGGAGACTGCGTCAGCTCATATAGGTTTAAGTGAATGATCACAGCCCCAGGTCACACCCCACCAAGCCAAGGTAGAAATTGTGACAGCTTTTGGCCCGGAGAGTTTCCTTGCATTGAGGAGATAACCTTGTCTCGGTCGTTCCAATCATTCATCAATTCCCATTTTCCACAAATAAAGTACTCTTCTGTGAAACTTCTTTCCGAATTGTTAGTGTTATTGTGTACAGATGTAAATAAAATGCAATTGACCCTTGGTATGTCTGATTTGTGTGGAGCTAATGCAGACTTATACACAGGGCCTGTACTTTTACTGGATTTCTGCTATTCTCTCTCTCTCTCTCGCTCGACAAGTAAGCAGCAACACTCACGCTCCAACAATAAAGGAAAATTGGGTTTCTCTTGTGAGCCAGCTGTGATTCTGTGGGTAGCACGCATGAGTAGCATCACAATGTGGGTTCAAGTCTTACTTGAAGAGCACAGAAATCAAGACTGACGCTCCATTGCATTGAGTGCTGCTCTCTCAGAGGCAAAAAAAACCCAGAAATCCCCCTGAATTTACAGGCATTGAAGTCTCCAGTGAAAAAAAGCAGAGGAATAGCAAAGGGTCTGCCTTGATATCTGGAATCACCCGAACCCTGACAATTGAATGATGATCCACAAGATTGAGGTGCCACCTGGTGTCTCGAGTCAGAATAACACCACAATCATTCTGGAAAACCCACGGTGAGAGAGGTGCCTGGAAGCCAAGATCTGTTCCGACCTTAGCATAAGGTACAGGATGGTTTAACAAAGTGCTGTGTGGCAGCAGGGAAAGTATGGAAACAGGCATTTGCGGCGCAGCATTGTGCCCAAGCTGGTAATTTGAATGGTGTGTGCCCTCCATAATGTTGTGGCCACCATCAAGTCTACGAGAGATTGCTTTTGTACAAATGGCTCAGATCTTGCTGATGCACGATTCAATCCTGGGACCTGACTAATGAACACAAAGACGCAAGGGTCAGGAGATGTACCAAGATCATGGCTGATTGTTATGGCCTCAACTCCACTTTCCTGTCTGTCCACCTGCTGTCAGCCTTCATCCTATGGTCTCAACCTAACCCAGCCTTTCTGAGTAAGACTTTTTGTCAACAATTTCCCTCTTGTGCACGTCAGGACACTTTGCAAGAATTCCCAATTCAACAGGAGAAATCGACATTTGTGCTGCACAAGAGGAGGTAGCTGATTGGTCGACTCTGATTGGCTGAGGTACGGCGTATTTCTGACGTGGATAAAATGTTTGCAATATTTGAATCTGGTAGCTGCACGTAAATATTTTCTTACATGTCTTAAATACATAAATATGACAGAGTGTATAGAAAGGATTAGCAATCAAACTTCAAACACACTGGGCAAACTAATGACAATGAGAAGAGGGATGGTTAGGACTGAAGGTGTTATATCTGAATGCACACAGTATAAGGAATAAGGTAACTGAGCTTGTGGTGCAGATCAAATTTGGCAGGAATCAACCGACAGCACGGCATCCCAGTCGTTCCTGTCCTCTATCACGGAGGTCTTAGACAACAGAACATGCGAGAGGCTGGACTAGCTGACCAAGGCCCTCGAGTCCTTCGAAAAGAATAAAACTCCCGGAAGCGACGGCTTACCGGTCGAGCTCTATTCCGCTCTGTGGGACTTGATTGGCCAGGACCTGCTGGAGGTGTATGTCAGTATGCTTCGGGCAGGTACCATGAGTGAATCCATGAGAAAAGGCATCATCACCCTCATCTACAAACGGAAGGGGGAGAGGGAGGAACTCAAAAATTGGAGACCAATCTCACTGTTAAACACAGACTACAAAATCTTGTCAAAGGTCATCGCCAACCGGGTCAGGTCTGCTCTGGGATCGGTGATCCACCCTGACCAAACCTGTGCTGTGCCAGGCAGGAAGATCGCTGAGAGTCTCGCACTCCCCAGGGATACGAT
>NC_057751.1:15964670-15973914 GCF_004010195.1 Chiloscyllium plagiosum | reverse complement strand
TTTATGCACGCCCGGACTCTCTGCCGCACCGCATGCTGCCCTCGAAGCGGCTGCGGGGGGGGACGAGACTGTCACACACCTCCTTCTGGAATGTGCCTATGCAGAGGAAGTCTGGAGAGGAATGCAGTGGTGTTTGTCGAGGTTCGTCCTGAGCAGCGCCGTGATGCGGGACTCCGTGCTCTACGGCCTGTTCCCCGGGACGCACACCGAGACGAACATCAACTGCGCCTGGAGTATCATCAACTCGGTGAAGGACGCTCTCTGGGTGGAAAATCGCTGAGGTGGCACCCCTGCTTAAAAAGGGAGTAAGGCAAAACATGGAAAATTACAGATTGATTAGCCTAACCTCGATCGTGGGTAAGATCCTGGAATCCATTGTGAAGGATGAGATTTCTGAATAGTTGGAAGTGTATGGTAAAATAGGGCAAAGTCAGCATGGTTTCATACCTGACAAATCTGCTAGAATTGTTTGAGGAAGTAACGAGTTGGTTAAACTATGGAGAGCCAATGGATGTTATCTACCTGGATTTCAAGGAGGCCTTTGACAAAGTACCACACAGGGGGCTACTGAGTAAGATAAGGGCCAATGGTGTCAGAGGTAAGGTGCTAGCAATTGATAGAAGCTTGGCTGTCTGGCAAAAAGCAGAGAGTGGGGATAAAAGGGTCCTTCTCAGAATGGCAGCTGGCAACAAGTGGTGTTCCGCAAGGCTAGGTGTTGGGGCCTCAACCTTTCACTTTGTACATTAACCATCCAGATGAAGGAACTGAGGACAATCTGGAGAGGTTTGCAGACAATACAAAGACAGTAGAGGAACAGGTAGCATTGAGGAGGTGGGGAGATTGCAGTAGGATTTGGATAGGCTAGGAGAGCGGGCAAAGAAGTGGCAGATGGAGTACAACGTGGGAAAGTGTGAGGTCATGCACTTTGGTACGGAGAATAGAGGCTCAGACTGGTTTCTAAATGGGGAGAGCATTCAGAAGTCTGAAGTGCAAAGAGACTTGGGAGTTCTAGTCCAGGATTCTCTCAAGGTAAGCTTGCAGGTTGAGTCAGTAGTTAGGAAGTCAAATACAATGATGGTATTTATTTTGAGAGGGGTTGAATATGAAAGCAGGGATATACTTCTGAGGCTCTATAAGGTTCTGGTCAGACCACATTTGGAGTATTGTGTGCAGTTTCGGGCCCCATTTTTCAGGAAGGATGCACTGGCCTTAGAGTGTGTTCAGAGGAGGATCATGAGAATGGTCCCAGGAATGAAAAGCTTAACACATGAGGAACATTTGAGGACTCTGAGTTTATACTCGGAGTTTAGAAGGATGAGGGGGGGGGGGGGGGATCTAATTGAAACATACAGAATACTGAGTGGATGTTGGGGAGATGTTTCCATCGGTAGGAGAGGCTGGGACTCAAGGGCATAGCCTTAGAGTAAAGGGAAGACGTTTGAGAACAAAGGTAAGGAGAAACTTCTTCAGCTAGAGAGTAGTGAATCTATGGAATTCACTGCCACAGAAGGCTGTGGGGGCCAGGTCATTGAGTATATTTAAGATGGATACAGATAGTTTCTTGAGTATCAAGGGGATCAAGGGTTAAGGGGAGAAAGCGGGAGAATGGGGTTGAGAAATGTATCAGCCATGATTGAATGGCAGAGCAGACGCGATGGGCTGAATGGCCTAATTTCTGCTCCTGTGTCTTATGGCGTTAATGGGCTGTATCCAGCTCACGAATTCATGTTTGAAATGGAAGACTGAAATGGGTTCATTTTCTTCAATGTCCTCGATGAGGAGTTGGCCAGGTGCATCTCTATGACTGTGCACTGCAAAACTAACTTCACTGGTCAGTAAAACATTGAGATTCCTGCAGTGAGGTTAGTTTTATGGGCAAGCTTGTGGATAGGGCCAAAGCCATTGGCTCACACTACTGAAATAGGGCACATACCCTGTAGGACAATGGTGACCCTGATCAGATAACCTCCCACCGCACACAAGGCAATAAGGAGGTTGCCTTTGTTTGTGAAATGTGCCCTGAATACTCTGGAAGGGTAAGGTGACTCGAGCAACAGGTATAAAGGAAGGCAAAAGAAGGGAGGTGATTCTGCAGCTATTTAGGGTGCTGGTGAGGCTACACCTGGAGTACTGTGCACAGTTTTGGTCTCCTCACTTGAGAAAGGATGTACTGGCACTCAAGAGGGTGCAGAGGAGGTTCACTGGGTTGATTCCGGAGTTGAGAGGTTTGGCTTATGAGGAGAGATTGAGTAGACTGGGACTATACTCATTGGAATGAGGGAGGATCTTACAGAAACATATGAAAATGATGACGGGAGTCGATAAGATGGAAGCGGGGAGGTCGTTTCCACTCGCGGGTGCATCTACAACTGGGGGACATTGCCTCAAAGTAAGGGAGGGAGCAGATTTAGGACTGGGTTGAGGAGGAATTTCTTCACCCAAAGTGTTGTGAATCTGTGGCATTCCCCACCCAGTGAAGCAGTTGAGGCTACCTCGTTGAATGTTTTCAGGGCAAAGGGAGATGTTTGAACAGTGAAGGAAATTAGGGGTTATAGTGAGCGGGCCGGGTAAGTGGAGCTGAGTCCACGAAAAGGTTAGCCATGATCTTATTGAATGGCAGGGCAGGCTTGAGGGACCAAATGGCCTACTCCTGCTCCTAGTTCTTAAGTTCATGTGAAATTTTGGCATTTATTGCTCAAGAAATATGGTTTAAAAGCAGGGAAGTCTTGGTGCGACTGTGCAACACATTCGTGAGTCCGCACCTGGAGTATTGTGTGCAGTTTTAGTCCCCTTACTTGAGGAGGGATGTAGTTCCGGAGAAGGTTCCCATGATTGATTCCAGATATAAGGGAATGAAGAGAGATTGAGGAGTCAAGCTAAAATACAGTAATCTGCCTGTCACCTATTTCAGGTCTCTTATATGTAGGTACATTTCCCGAGGTGGATCGCATCAAATGTTAAACAATAAGCGAGGCCTCTGACTGTAACAATCACAGAGAATGCTGGAGAAACTCAGCAGGGCTGAGAGAATCACTGGAGAGGGAGAGAGAGAAGAACAGAGTTAACATTTCAAGTCCAGCATGGCCATTCTTCGGGACAGAAAGGTATTGGAAATAGATTCTATCTGATACGTCTGATTGTTCTCATGCTCCAGAAGTTTGGAGAAGGTTGGCAAAGATTCTTGGAAAGTTAAGTGCCAGAGAATTGGACAGAATTGCGTAAGACAGTGTGGGCAGAGAGGAACAGGGTCAAGATTAGAGTGGTGCTGGAAAAGCACAGCAGGTCAGGCAGCATCCTGGAGGAAGAACGCCTCATCTTTCGCATCAGGACCCTTCAACCCCATGGCATCAATGTGGACTTCACCAGATTCCTCATTTCCCCTCCTCCTAGTTCCAACCTTCCTGCTCAGCACCGTCCCCATGACCTGTCCTACCTGTCAATCTTCCTTCCCACCTATCTGCTCCACCTTCCTCTCTGACCTATCACTTTTACCCTCACCTCCATCCACCTATTGTACTCTCAGCTACCTTCTCCCCAGCCCCAACCCCCTCCCATTTATCTCTCCACCCCCGAGGCTCCCACCCTCATTCCTGATGAAGGGCTTTAGCCCGAAATGTCGATTTTCCTGCTCCTCGGATGCTGCCTGATTCGCAGTACTTTTCCAAAACCATTCTAATCTTGACTCTAATCTCCAGCATCTGCAGTCCTGCCAGAGAGGAACAGGATTGATGCTGTGGGGGGAGGCGGCTTAACTTCAGGAAGTCCCCCCTTAAAAAACTTAACTCCCTTAATAATAAATCACTGCAATTTCCACCTCCATAAGTCAGATCTGTGTGTGTGTGTTGGTGGGGGAGGGGAGACAGTGGGATGGGGTGGACAGGTAAATTTCCGATCCTATTGAACAACTGGCTAGAGCCATTTGGCCTGTCCATAGCCTAAACCTGAAACTACCTTCTCGCCTTTTTGGACATGGATTTTAAGCACGCTCTGTCGCGTGTGGAATGACTTTCCAGAGGAAGTGGTGGACGTGGGTGCAATTACAACGTTTAAAAGACATTTGGATAAGTCCATGAATAGGAAAGGCTTGGAGGGATATGGGCCAAACGCAGGCAGATGGGGCGGTTTAGTTTGGGACTACGGACTGGTTGGACCGAGAGGTCTGTTTTTGCGCTGCATGATGCTATGATACTTATCTCAGAATTGGTGGGGAGTAAAATGAAAATGTTTCAATCTGATTTTTTGGAAAAAAAAACTCTGAAAGATGAAAAAAGACACATTCTCACATAATGTTGGACGAAGTTAGGCTAATAATTTTAAAAAATGAGCGATAGAATGATGAAAATTGTGAAGGAGAAAGATGACAACAGGACAGAAAACAGTGTTAGGTATCAATATTTGGCACCTATTGCCATAGTCTGATGTCTGAGGGGTTAGTATGTACTGCGCCGCTGGTGTAGTGGTATCATGCAAGATTCCCATTCTTGCGACCCGGGTTCGATTCCCGGGCGGCGCACTGACTATTTTGGAACTTTTTGATAAGTTGCTGTCCAAGAGGTAGCATCAACATTAAATATTGCAAGTAATTTCCGGGGCACTCTCGCCCATTTCTCCCGTGTCAGTGACTTTGCTGTTCTTAGAAATCCTGGTGGATTTTTTTTTTGTCTGCAAAACTACGCACACACACACACGCCCATTCAAAACTTTTGCCCTTTGTTTCAGGTCTCGAGTGAACAGAATGAGTAGACAGTACAGCCCGCCGCTCGAATGGCACAATGCAGAGAAGAAACTAGTCCTCAAAGAAAATACAACTGTTGCGTTAAAATGAGGGAGGGATGGATAACGGGTGGGGCTGGAGGGGGAGGAATTGCTGGAGAAAGAGGTCAGGTTTGTTTGCCAGGCGAGACGCTTTCGGCCGAACGGCGCCCATTTATCCGAATGACTAATTTGCATTTTTTTTTCGAATTTAAAAAGAATCTGTAGTTTTAAAAGACGCATTCATTTGGCGCCATACAGACCATCTCTCAAAACATAGACTGCCTATGCATTCCATAAGTAAGTGCAAACTATTGATGTGTTTGTACATTTTCCTTAAATGTTCCGGACATCAAGAAACATCGAGCAGATAAAATAGTTATTTCAGGATATGTGCTGTGTTATTACTTGTAATATATTTCCATAAGACATACGAGCAGAATTAGGCCATTTGGCCCATCGATTCTGCTCTGCCATTCCATCATGGCTGATATGTTTCTCAACCCCAACCTCCTGCTTTCTCCCCAAACCCCTTGATCCCCTTACTCATCGTGAGCCTATCTATCTTTGTCTTAAAGACACTCTTTGACTTGGCCTCCACAGTCCTCTGAGGCAATGAGTTCCATATCTTCATCATCCATCGGCTGAAGAAATTCCTCCTCAACTCAGTTCTTTCGGGGTCGTGCTTTCACTCTGAGGCTCTGTCCTTGGGCCCTCCTCTCTCCTACTGGTCAAAACATCTTCTCCACGTCTGTCCTAACTAGGCCTCTCAGTGTTCTGTAAGTTTCAATCAGATCTGCCCGCATCCTTCGAAATTCCATTGAGTGCAGACCCAGAGTCCTCAACCGCTCCTCATGAAAAGTGCTTCATCCCTGTGATCATTGTTGTAAACTTCCTCTTGACCCCCCCTTCAATGCCAGCACATCCTTTCTGAGATACAGGGCTCAAACTACTCACAATATTTTTGATAGAACATGTATCCTTGGATATTTAGTTCCCAGCCCTGATCCCCTTGCAGCCACGTCTTTGTGGTACCTTCAACATTGTACCTGTCAATTTCGATCTGTGCTACAAGCTCATCCATCTTGTTTCGTGTACTATGTGTATTTATAAGTACAATACCCTCAGTCCTGTGTTGACAGCCCCCATTCTCACAGTCATCCTCTCAAATGCTGTGCTTGAAGTCAGATTCCTGACCCTTTGCAAAATCCTTGTCCTCCAACTTGTTCTGGAAACTTTGATAACCTCTGCCGCACCCTTTAACTTTTTATTTTCATAATTTTCCATGCAACTGAACCCACCTCTCTCCTCAAGTTTAAAGCCCTAGTTGTGTGTTTAATCAGCACTTGGGTCCCAGCACGATTCAGATGGAGCCCATCCCATCGCAACAGCTCCCTCCTTCCCCAGTCCTCGTGCTAATGTCCCATGAATTTGAACCTGTACCTCCCTTAACATTTTTTAACTGTTATCTTCTATTCATATGAAATATATATATTTCCAAATGTAAACTACACATTTAAAATAAAATTTATCCATACATATTTAAATTAAAATGTATCTTTCTGCATGTATAGTTTGTTCTGCACAGAAACTTCTTTTTATAAATATATTTATACTTTTGTGTATGTATTTGTAAGCATTGTGTGTACGTATATATGTGTATACATTCTTAAACATTCACTTCCATCACCACCGATGCTCAGTTATAGCAGTGTGTACTGTATGCAAGAAGCACTGCAGAAATTCACCAAAGCTCCTGAGACAGCTCTGTAGAAAACCTATGACCATTTCTGTGTAGAAGGACAAGGGCAAAAGAACCATGTGAGCAACTTCTCCTACAAGTTCCCTTAGAGCAATGCATCATTCTGACTTGGAACTATGTCAGCATCACTTCACTGTTAATTAGTCAAAATACTGGAACTCTCTCCCGAACGACATTGCAAGTCTACCGACACCAGCTGGATTGCAGCAGTCCCAGATGTATAGCTCATCACCACTTTCTCAAGACCAAATTAAGGACTGGAAATACATGCTGGCCTGGCCAGTGAAAGAGGTGATAATAATTCACAGAACTATCTCGATATGATCAAAATTAATGTAGAAATATTGTATGTACATTTGTACGTGAAACACAATCTGTGCAAGATTTTTAAAAATCTTTTGATATGTTTGAATGAAATTAGTTTTTAATTAAACGCATTTCTTCATATATATATATATTTGCACACACATGTATATTAATGCATATCCCATGAAAGAACAAAAGCCTTTTTTATTCATTCATGGGAATATGGCCATCTCTGACTGGGCTGAAAATGTGTTGCTTGAAAAGCGCAGCAGTTCAGGCACATGCCCGAAACGTCGATTCTCCTGTTCCTTGGATGCTGCCTGACCTGCTGCGCTTTTCCAGCAATACATTTTCAGCTCTGATCTCCAGCATCTGCAGTCCTCACTTTCTCCTCCCATCTCTGGCTGAGCCAGCATTTATTGCCTACCCTGAGTTGTGAACTGCTTTCTTGAAACTCTGCAGTCTGTGTGCTGTTGATAGGCCCACTGACAAGGAGTTTCAGTATTTTGACTCAGAGACACTGAAGGAACAGTGATATATTTCCAAGTCATGGTGGTGAGTGACTTGGAGAGGAACTTGCATGCATTTGCTGCCCTGATCCTTCTATAAATTAGAGACAAAAAACTGCAGATGCTGCAATTCAAGGTAGACAAGCAGGAGGCTGGCAGAACACAGCAAACCAGGCAGCATCAGGACGTGAAGAAGTCCACGATTCGTGTGTAGATCTTCTTCAGGATTCAGGTGGGGGTAAGGGAAGCCTTACACCCACCCCCAGTCCTGAAAAAGGGTTACACCTAAAACAGTGACTTCTCCTCCTGATGCTGCCTGGTTTGCTGTGTTCTCTCAGCCTCCTGCTTGTCGACCCTCATCCTTCTAAATGGCAGTGGTCATGGGTTTGGAAGGTGCGAAGAAGCCTTGGTGAGTTGCTGCAATGCATCTTGTAGATGATACTCGCTGCTGCTACTGAGCATCGGTGCTGGATGTTTATGGATGTGGTCTGAGCTGAAAAATGTGTTGCTGGAAAAGCGCAGCAGGTCAGGCAGCATCCAAGGAGCAGGAGAATCGACGTTTAGGGCATAAGCCCTCCTACTATGCCCTGAAGAAGGCCTGAAACGTTGATTCGCCTGCTCCTTGGATGCCGCCTGACCTGCTGCGCTTTTCCAGCAACACATTTTTCAGCTCTGATCTCCAGCATCTGCAGTCCTCACTTTCTCCTAGTTTATGGATGGGTGCCAATCAAGTGGGCTCGGAGAAAGTGAGGACTGCAGGTGCTGGAGATGAGAGTCGAGTGTAGTGCTGGAAAAGCACAGCAGGTCAGGTAGCATCCGAGGAGCAGGAGAATTGATGTTTCGGGTATAAGCCTTTCGGCTGTGTAGCTTCTTGAGTTCCCTGCTAAATTAATTTATACTTATGTTTAATGACAAACATATAAATAGACTGTATATATTTGAAACAAACCCTGTTCAACATTGTAAAAAAAAAGGAAAGTCTTATGGGCACAAAGTAAAATTTATTTCTAATGAAAGGCATTTGTTGACATTGACACAAGTAATATTTGATTGGAAATATAAAGAAATCCAAGTTGCTCTGCTATCAGTATATAAGTGGAAGTGGAAATTAAAAAAGGAGACAATTTGAATCAGAGAGTCGGAAATTTGGAGAAAAGTTTGTGTGTGAACTTGAGACTTGGTTTGGTGGGGGGAGGGGAATGAAATGGTCCCAATCCCGCATTTGCGCAGTGAGGCGGTAATCTGGCCGGGGCCCGGCCTTGCGCGTGCGCGTCGAGGGGGTGTTGCCAGGCGCGATTTCACGCGTGCGTGATGGAGGGGTGAGCTGGCGACGGAGAACGCTCCCACGCAGGTTGGGGTTGTCTGAGCCGTGCCCGGCCTTGCGCCTGCGCACCGAGGGGTGTGTGTGTGTGTGTTGTTGCAGCCGGTGACGCGCCTGCGCACCGAGGGGGTGTTGTTGCAGCCGGTGCCGGTGTTGCGCCTGCGCACCGAGGGAGAGGGAGGCGCAGGCGTAGTGCGGCGGGCGGCCATTTTCTCTCACTCTCGGGTTGTCCGTGGAGTTATTTACCCCCTTTTTACCCCCTAGTCCCTTCCCCCCCCCCCCTCCCCCCTCGAAGCCCGGTTCGGAGCAGGCGAAATCCTCCCTCCCACCTTTGCTTGTTTGGCTTCGCTCCGTCGCAGTTCTCGAAATAAAACCAAACGGAAAAATAAAGAGCCGAGCCTGAGTGACGCTCCCGCCATGATGATGGAGGACGACGGGCAGCCGAGGACCCTGTGAGTAGGAAAGGCCGAGGCTGCGGCCTACCCACACAGTCTTCTCCAAACCCCTACTCAAGCAGGCAGCCGGTGCTGAGCTGGCGGCCGCGGCGGTGTGTGGGGGGAGTGGGATAAACGTAATCTCTGGGCCTTTGCCTTC